>NC_053157.1:77318369-77413073 GCF_016835505.1 Polypterus senegalus
AAGGCCAGGTTAAATAGGCCATTGCAGAAGATAAGGGTGGATCACAGAAAGACACAACATGGCACAGTAAAAGATGACTGAAAACACTGCAAGAGTGAACATAAACTTCAGAAACAGCACTGTAGCTAGTTTCAGGATAATTTGTTAGATTACAAGGCATTTCCTGTAGCCATGACAGCAGGAAGGAGATACTTCTGAAAGTAAGGGTGAGGGGTCATTCATTCTTAAATAAACTTTCCTATTATCCAGCTTTATTCTAATTCTTTGTGCATGTCAGTATTTTCATCTCAGTGCTAATTACAGTATTATTCTTGACATTGTTCCAGAGTGGCAACAGTTACCTGCCGCTTAGTGCAATATCTTACCTTATTACATTTTATTTCTTCTTGTTTGATTACTATCTTTGTCATAAAGCCTTAACAGTAGTGTCATTCTGATTTCCAAAAAAACAACAAAATGTCTTCATGAATACCACTTTGCTGTAAAATCATGATATTCATTCTCGAAAATGAACTCCTGTTCCTTGCTGGAGGTAGGTGCAGGGCGCCTCATAAGTACTACTGTAGGGTAGGACAAATTCTTATCCTAGTCAGATTTTTAGTGCAATCCCTAAGAGTAATTCTGAGATGCTTGATAAGTATGGGCACTAGTCTTTCTTGTCAATGTGTAGTTTGTTCACCAGGTGCTTAGGTTTCTTCATAGTGTTTGTCTTATTATTTTTCCCATCAACATTATCTGTGTTAATTCATCCCAACAGATGACAACAGGGCTGGAGGAGAAATCTCAAAGACTTAGTGGGTATATTATATATTGAGTGTTAACCGTGCTTATGTGCTCTAACATCAAGAAATGGAGATTTTAAATCCATTAACATAATGAAAGAAAAACCATACATATGACAATTGTGTTCCACTGTCATTGATGAGAAAGAAAAGCAGGTGTCATTACCTTTTTGCAATGAATGTTAAAATAATTTAGTGCACAACAGTCAAGTCTAAGCTGATTCTGTTGAACCGCTGTCACAGGACAAAGTACACTGACATTGACAACAAACACAAAACTGACAAGTGACATAAAATTTAAAAAGTGTGGATTTTATTTGTCAGGATATATATTATGATCACTGGAGAAGTCCAGGTGCTCATGAGGATTATTTTGTGTGGTGGAAGAAAGGTGTAAAATGCAAGGGTAAAAGAAAAAAATATAGTTGAAAACTAGGCAAGGTCTAAAACCAAATAACTGTCAAATTAAATGCTAAAACATAAACTCCAAAATCAATATTCACAATGCAAAAATCCTAACACAGTCATGAATTCCTTTGCCTTCACTAATTCTAATTAATTTGTTTAGAAATAGATCAAAACCAAGGATACTAAGTTACTACATTACTACATGCTGCCACATGACAGGGTGTGATGACACAGCAAATGATCTCCATGTAATGTGATTGGCAAAGGGCATAAGACCTAAAAAAACAAGATGCCAGAAGTCATCTATCAAAGATAGTAACAAAAGAGTAGCAACCATACAAACAAACAAACCAGAATTGTGATTAAATAAGTTAAAACAAACATACAACAATTACAGAAATTAAAACAATAACAAGAAATGGTTTCCTTGAATTTCCAAAGCACTTGAATGACACATGTGGTGGTCTCATAGCAGTTTAATACTTTGCAGGATGTCATTTTATTTCTACAGGCGGAATTAACAGCGTTCATTCCTGTGCACCCCACTATGCTTCTTAAACTAAATACATACATGTTACCATACATCTCTAATGCTATCAGTCAAACTAATAGTAATGATAATGATGAACCTTCTAAATGAAAGTATCCTCCTAGTAGGCACCACCTGACCAGTTCACATTGGAAAAGGTGAGTTCCAAAAATGATTGGATGGATGCAGGTTTGTTTAAATCAATTTCCTGCCATCAGAGAAGCCAAAAAATATGAAGTAGCTTTTACTTCCATTACTTGCCAGAACCATTTTTGGTTCAAGTAGGTCAGCAACTAACTTGAGCTTTTTCTTATGAATTGTGTTTTCACACATACTACTAAAAAATAAATAGACTGATTAAAGTATTGTTATCACCAATCACTAACGACGACAAAAGAAAAAATGTCAGTGGCATTGTGGAGTGTACTAACACAGATTAGATTTGATTGAATTAAATTCTGTCACATGCTAGTACAGCACACAAATTAAGGCAGCCAGAGGAGAATGACAGTGACAAAATCTCAACCATCATAAACTGCATAAATTTTAGACTCTAGGAAAGGCACAGAACACTCAGGCATTGTTCTCTCCCACTGGCTTCCAAAAGTTTCCCAAATGTATATGTTTCATAAACTAAATACATACAAAGTTTAAAAAAAGTAATTGGTAAAGCTATTAAGAACAAATAATGTAAAGATATATAGCAAGGACTTGTAAATGCTGTCACCGCATGCAGAATATACTGAACATTTGAATTTTTTTGGTTTAAAGAGGCATTTGCAGCAAATAATCAGCAGCAGTTTTTGAATGTGCCCATGGAACATTTTGCTGGATCAATGACTGGTTTCTGTTTTCTTGTATTTAGATCAATGTAAATAATGTGTCACTTCAAAAGAAATCAATATAAAAAGGTATCATCAAAGCTTGTTACGCTTGTTGCGGATATCTGAGTATATATGCAGCAAGCTTTTTAATTAAATTTGCAGTAGTCATTTTACTGTGCTTTTGATTTAAGCTCCTTTTAAAATTGACAGGTTTCGTCTAAATGTGTTGTTGCCACTACTTTGACATTTATAGTGAAATGCTTTTATTACCATAAACATAAATAAAAATAAGTATAATTTTCAAACGCACATGTTTTATTTACTGCTCTGAGTTGAAATGCACTTTCATTTAAAAAACTGTTATCTTCCTTGAATTAAATTGCTGAGTGCGTTTCTACAACCTTAATATTTACGTTCACCCATCCCAAAGCTTTAAATGTAAATGATTGGCATATGAATTGAAATAAAATGGACCTCACATTCTGCTGCTTGATAAATCACACAGTTGACATCCACCATGCTTTATCTTACGGCCCACTTCCTGCTACCTCGTATGATTCCAGCAGCCAGCAGATAATGACACAACAGTGTTCATTGATCACGGTTGAAAAAAGGTCTGGCCTTGATAGAATGGACATCACTTTGGCAAGAAATTCCATTGTTTTATGGCTATCAGGGAAATGTGATGAAAATTTTATCACAGGAGGCAGAGACACTGCTCATATAACCAAAATTTTATTAAGCAATAGTACAAGTGGTCTCGGTAGACTGAATAGATGACATATTTACATGAAAACTGAATATTATCTGCCTCATCTAAATTAATACTGAATGAAATACAGAGCTTAACTAGAAGGCATTCTCTGCCAGGTGAATAGATCATTTCCCAATCATGTACTCTGCCCAGCCTTTCACTATATGGGGAAAACTGCAAGCCTCCACAAAAACGGTGTAGGCCTTTAAAATAAAATAAATTAAGGCGACATGTTATGCATCATATCCGACAACGTAGGGTATAAAACATAGCTTAGACAGAGGCATTCATTAAACTGGAGAGATAATAAGAATAAAATAAGAATTCCCATTTATCTACTATACACGATGGGCTGTTCATATGACTCATTTGCATATACATATAGGGTATGAATGGCATGTATATTTTTAACATACAAAAAAAGGTAATGAACACAGCTGAATATTTTATTTTTTATGTGCCGCTTAGCAATACTGAGAAGCCTGATCATTTTTTATGAACTGTATACTATTTGTTGGAAAAACGTTATAGATCCATCTGTTCTGGTTAAGATGTTATTCTGTAACTGAGCTTCTGAAACATAAAAAAATTAACACTTCCTATTTGAAATAATTTGAGCAAACTTAACCCCAAAAAGTGAGTTATCAATCAATTAAATTAGAATCACTTCACAAACGTCAGTATCTACAATGACAGGGGTTACCTGTGCAATACTATACATTTGTTTTTTTCGTACGTTTTTTGTTTTTGAGTTGTTGCAGATTGATTGAGAAGAGAAGGAAAGTTTCACACAGGATCGAATAAAGTTTAGTCTGTTTATTTCATTTTGACAGTCAGTCATGGTTTTGCAAGTTGCTGATACATTCTTGAAATACAAGAATGTTAATATACTATAAATAGTATATACATTGTAAAAAATGATACTGTAGCAGTGAGCATCATGTGAATTTTTATTGACCACAAATTTCCTTGCACTATGAATTCATCTTGTATTGGATAAAACTGTACAGTTTCTTTGCCTTTTTTCCAATAAACACCACAACTACCTAATTTGTTTGCCTTTATAACTATCTATGGAGTCTACAGTACAACTGGATATGTCTTGGCATTTACCTTTTATTTCCAGTCCTATGGGCAAAGGCAGGTTGAATATCTCGTTTTAGAACTGTGTTGATTTAATTAAATGTTTAGATCTATAATCAAATGTCTTGTATACATTAGTCACCATTCCAAGGTATTCTCAGCCCAGAAACAAACAACTGTGTTTTTTATATTTTTAGTTTATTTTCCTCTGATACAAAAGGCCTGGATAACAAACAGAAGAAGTTGATACACAGAAAGACACATTTTGAATCTATACCAATGGCAAGATGAAAGATGTTTTATGGACTCAAATTTCATTTTTTTTATAAGAGCTTATTAGAAAGAAGTTTTTTATATCTGTTTTTAAAGTACTATTTTTATTCAAGTCTCTCAATCTTCTGTGACAGTTTATGTGGGAAATCACTATGCCATCATTTAGTCAAGATAATCATATACAGTAAACAACCTCGCCACACACACATCCTGTATACAGTATATATAATCATGCCAACACACACATATATGTGTACTTTAACATTACAGTACACCCTAAATAATATCAAAGCAGGGTCAAATGGTTACATGAATCACAATGTAATATATGGGCATTTTATTTTTAATTTATTGTCCTCTTTTTAGCATGTATTGTCAGTGTCTGAGGAATTCAGGATTTAAAAAATCTGGTGATATAATCTGAAAATGAAAACTAGAAACTACAGTTCTGATGCTTCATATGGTAGGACTGTGCTTGGTTCCTGCAATCTTGGTATTTGTGCCTTAATATTTTTCCTTGAACATGTCAGTCTCTCCTCTAGTTGGAAAATTACTATTCAGATGATGGATCAGTGAGCACTCACAAATACAAGACCCCAATCACACTTGGAAAGATTCAGTGGGACCTTCAAGACATGTATGCAGTCTGGCATTTCATTTTTTATTGATTTGCCAGGATATCACTGAAATCTGTACGAACTGTGCACAGTTAACTTCAGTGGATTAGATATACAGTAAATAAAAGTAATGTCTTATCTATATCTCTTTTTACTTGTAGTGATTCACCAAGAGTGCATTTTTTAGGATTTTCAATTATAATCTACAAAGTTAAACTTGATCCTACTTGATAGAAATCGGGTACCCCTACTTTAACAAATCACATATTCTCGTACTCAGCAAATGAGTTCAGTATCTAACAATACAGTCGAAATTTGCATACTTAAATAAAATGTGTGTTTATATTATTATTTACACTTTTCTAAAAGATACTTCCAACTGCATATAATATATGCATTATATATGAATAAATTAAAATAAATCCCACACTCCTAAGTTTGGGAAAAGGAATATGCTTTAACTTTCTTTAGTATTTTTAGACACATTGATACACCCAACAGGGCATGTTGTTTCTTTGCATGGAAGATCAGATACATTTAGAAAAATACTGGCACAGTATTACCAAATAAGCCAACAGCTTACACCATCTGAATGCAGTGCATGAATTTCATTTAATAACAAATAAATAAAACCAACAGCATTTTTTCTGCTGTAATCCACATTAAAGGCACCCTGGTCACACTTATTTCAGTGTGAGTTGAAGCAGCATCCTCAGTTCCTTTACACTTCGAGCTTCATTTTAATTCACCACGGATTTTCACTGTGATTGCCATTATTACTTTATAAATACGTTTTTAAACATCAAAATTCAAAATGCAACCAAGGCATTTCTTAAAGGAGGCGTTAAGTTGTATTCACTTTTGCTAAACGTTGTTTTTTTTTTCCCTGACAAGTTCTTCATACAATCGCAGCGAAGCACATCTGATTAAAATAGCATCTGCCTCTTTCCTATTTAGCCGATTCAACAGCGGGTGTCAAGCAACACAGAAAATAAGAGCAGCCACATCGCAAGCACGGGCATGCATACTGTCGATTCGGAGCCAGCAGGGTACCGCATATGTCACTAAAATAAAACGTGGGATTACCTTCAGAGCCTCGATGTCCAGTGATGTCGTCCGGTCCATTAAGAAGGACTGAATTGTAAAGTATAAGTAAGTTGACAAAATTAGACTTGTAGTTTCCAGTTTAAACTCATCCCAGTCCTCCAAACCCTGAAAGCTTTCCTCTGTCTCATTCCCACCAGCTCACGCCTCCAAAGGCTTCAAAATGAAATAATAACCACCGCCAACAAATATTTTTTGAACTTCTCATAAAATCGAAAGGCAAGTAATCTCCCTTGTAAACAGACTTGCCAAACCTAATCAAACGAGCAAATTCCATCAACGTGAGATCATGTCGTCTTCTGCAATGAGCTAACGACTAGCAAATTGCTGCATCCTCAGAAAGCCGAGTTCCTTGGACAGCTTCATGCGGCAGATTTCGGAAGGAAAAGGGTGATCAGACTGGAGAGCGAAACAGTGGAGAAAAGCTGTCCCTCATTCCGACGATTTCTTTAGGAGCTCATTCAGCATCCGAGCAGCACAAGGCAACGCTCCGTGCGCTGGTATAAAATCCTAACTAGCCATTCACTGGCGCTTACATGCCTTCGAGATTTTAATTCACGGGTTCTTTATTTTTTATCGCTTTATGTATTTAATTAGTTGTTTGTTTATTTGTTTATTGTGTTGCTGTCAGCACAAGTCCTAAAAGAAAAAATCTCGTCCCGATAGGATTTACGTTCAAACAGAGTTGAGGAAAATAGAAGGAGGATATTCTGACAGTGCAGATTTCTTTTTTCTTGTTTTACTGTCTTTCACCACCAGGTGCCTGCCTTCACTCCTTTCTTGTTTCTCGGCAGAATGGAGAGTGGATCTTTCTCCATCAGATTTAAAAAGCAGCAACATATATTCTCCTTCCCCGCCCCTCAAGCTCCTGGTGTAACCGTCCTTACGATGAACTTAGACCAGGTAGCATCAATTTAACGCTGGGCGCAAAGGTGGCAGCGAACTGCGTCCTTTCACACGAGCTCGCATCTGGAGGAGCGCACATCACCTACGCAGCGTGAAGAAGAGGCTGCCGTCATGTTTTGGAGAAATTATCTCCTCTGCCTTCATCGTATTATCTGTACTAAAGTTGGAGAAAACTGCTTCTTCAGCACATAACAGCAATTTATAGCTCTTTACAAAACGTGACCAGCACAATGAAATCAAATCGAAAATCCCGTTATGTGCAAGTAACTTTTAATCAGATGTCCACTTCAAAGGTCGTTTAGGGAGGTGAAGGAAGGCAATCATATTTGCCCTTGGGGAGCGCGTTTTCTGGCAGTTACAGTATCATTTTCTTAGTACACCGTGCTGCCATCTAGCAGCAAGGGGACATAACTCCAATTCTGAATATTCCTCTTGGAATAATCTTATGACACCTCTACAGATACTGAGGTTCCTACCACCTGGTAGTCCCTACCGGTATATATCACATTTAGAAACAACGAATATTTATTCTACACACCTCTGTGCTTTCCATGTATGTTATTATATACATGTGTAGACACATACAGTATGTTTAGTATATTTTACAAATGCATCCAATCTATTTAAGGAGCCTTTGTGTCCAATGATTTCCATCTGAAATATACTCAAAACCGCATGTTTATTAATAACAGTCGTGAGTGGTGAAGCCCAAATAGTCTTTTGTGAGCTGCAGGGTTCTCTGTTCAACCTGAGGTCTTAATTAGCACAGCTAAATCAATTGTTGAGAATGCTCACCAGGTTTTTACACTTCTTCAACACTATTATTATTTCACTGGTAAGACAGCTTAAATAGTGTACACTTCCTAAATTTAAGAAGTGAGAAGCAAATGCTGCCTTCAGTCCAACAAAGAGATAAATGAGGTCCATTAAAAGTGCAAATTAAAAATATCTCTTACTGCAATTCCTGTTGTGCACAAAAAGCAAGTCAGCAAAAAAGTGAAAAAAATATTTTTAGCTGTATATATTAATTATGTATTAACACCTAGTGATCTGACTTTATGGTAAAGATGGCAGTAGTTCTAGCAATTTAGAAATTTACAGTTCATAGTCTGTTGATTCTGTATTTAAACTCCTCATCTCTAGCAGTGTTCCCTGAAATGGACTAGCATCTCTCCAAAGTTGGTACCTGCCTTCATCCTCAAGCTGCTGTGTTAGGCTCAAGCCCATGACTCTGAAATGGATTAGGCAAGTCTGAAAATTTTATATCCAGGAAGAATTAATAAGATATTTGCCATTTTTGGAAAAGACAGGAAAAAAAAAACACAGATGAAGCTAGTTGTCTTCACAGAATTGCACATTTATTATGCAAATCATAATTGAAATTGCACAGATGACCCTGTTCAAAGATGTACAGTACATACCCTTGGATCTTAATATTTTGCATTACTCTTTTGCACATCAATGACACCTTGCAGGTTTTTGTAATAGTTGTGAAGGAATTCCTTTATCTTTTCAGGAAGTAAAGCTTCCCACTCATTTTAACAAAAAGCCTCTTGGTCCTCTAAATTCTTTGGTTACCTTACATATAGTGCACATTTATGGCCCAGTGATGTTTAGATCTGGAGATGTCAAGGGACTGTTCAGAACCTTCGATTTCTTTCTCTGCAGCCACTATGGAGTCAATATGGCCTTGTGCTTTAGATGGCCGTGGTGCTGGAAAGTTCAAAAGTGCCCCATGTGCAGCTCCTGGACCAATGCATGCAAATTTTCCTCCAAGATTCTCCAAAAATCTTTTGTATACATCTTTCTGTCAAGTCTGACCAAATTTCCTGTGCTGCTGCTTTTCATACTCCAACCAAGGCAGCAAATATTTACTTGCTTGGTGTGTTTCCAAGGCCGGATTTAGACTTGATAAGGCCCTAAGCTATTTGAGACATGGGACCCTTTATAAGTCCAGATAGTCTATGTAAGTGCCAAATATGATTTGTTTTGGGGGCCCCCAAGAAGGCAGGGGCCCTAAACTTTAGTTTATGTAGCTTATACGTAAATCCTGCACTGTGTGTTTCTTTTTAAAGGCTTCAGTGACTTTCTCTGTTCTTGTGGCGATAATATTCATTTTTTTGTCTCACTAATGTGAATTATTTTATTTCTGAAGTCTGTTTAGCACATCCAAGCATGCACTTTTGTGCTATGGGTGCAAAAGAAGCTTTTACTGGCAACTCTACCCAGGTCCGGTTCATTAAATAATGCCACCGGAAACAAGGCACATATACTTCCACATACCGTATATACTCGTGGATAAGTTCTCCCACAGATAAATCGGGACTTAATTTTACTGTATAATTTCTGGTATTTTATAAGAGATTATGATATGCTAACGCCCGCCTGAGAGAGTAACCATGGAGCACACTGCCTTTTTTTTTGAGTTGGGTGCGACAATGTGTTGTATCAGCGCATGCTCCTAACCTCTCTCTCTCACTATTGTGCCTACGTGACCACACAGTAATATTGCTGAACTATGCCGAGGCAACGTTTGCACTGATTTGTGTTTTTTGTATCACACACCCTCATAGACCTTTATTGTAAGAGCATCTCTTATCTACAATGGAGCGTTCGATCAGAAGAAAAGATGAAGCTTTAAATTAAAGGTCGTTGAAGTAGTGAAAGAAATTGGTAACTGTGCTGCTGCAACAAAATACGATGCGTCTGAGAAACTGATGCGTGATTGGAGGAGGGATTTTTGAATGGATGTATAAGTCAGAGTCTGACTTTATGATTGATTTTGGTTTCAAGACCCAATTTATACGTGAGTATATACAGTATACAATATAGATTGAGACTGCAGTACATCTTTGTGAACAATGGCTCAATAATAAGTGTTATTTTTGAAAGAAATGTGGAAAAAGAGAAAAAGGATTACCTGAAAATCAAGAAAACATATAAAATACACATTAACAGCAATACAAATGTACAAATTCCTCACTGCTCTTGTAAATTGATAAGGGACAACATCTTATGGGATTATTGTGAGCTTAAAATTGCCAGGAGATTGAAAATGCTTTGCCAAAAGAGAGTCAAAAGGAACAAGCAGAGGCCATAGGAGACAGAAAGACAGATGAATATCTAATTTTTAACTAAATATAGTTGTTGCAAATGGTAAGAGACATTTAAAAGATGTTGTATCTGTGAGTGGCACCTTAATAATACTCCTGAAATTAGCAAAAGTTTAAAAGTTGGCAATCAATGTATACACAAAATGTTATATGTGAAAAAATATCACGAAAATGAATGCCAGTTTTGACACGCATAACTTTGAATTGCAGTTCTATATGAAACTTTTAATATGAATTTTTCCTACAGTTTTTATAGGCTGTAAGTGAAGTATCTACATATAACTCTTATTGTTCATACTTAATTTTCATTTTCTGTATTATTGTTTTTTGTTAATGTAAAAAAAATACTATTGTATGAAAAATGTCATCCTGACCAAAGTGCCGTGTCTCCTCACCCAACACGCTATAATACCATGCAGCCCATTTCTGTTTAAGTGTGTCCTTATTGTAGATCTTGAAACAGCCACTTAATCTTCTATCAGAGAAACCTGTATGTGAGTAGAAGCTGCATGTGGGTTTTCTTTGCATCTAGCAAATTTTCTCTGGTGATTGTCTCTGAAAATGCTCTTAGTCAACCTGATCTAGGCTTGGTGTCCGCAGAGTGACTGGTTTTCCACATTTTTATCAGAGTTTGAATAGTGCTAATTGTTTGTTTTTACATTTCTGGATATATTTTTATAAACTTTTCCTGATTAAGAATGTTAAATTATTTTTTTCTAACAGGTCTTTTGACAGTTTTTTTTGCTGCTGTTATATTTTGGTATACAGCAAATACAGAACAAGGTGTATGTATAAGGTTACCCCAAGAACAAAGAAGCACAATGACTGTTTAAACACAGACATTAATTGTAATCAAACAAGGCAAAGTTTCTGATTATTAACCTCCCAATGATCTCAATTTACTTATGTGTGTATTAACAGGCCCAGCATATAAGGGTATGTAAACTTTTCAACAGGGTTACCAAGTGTAATTTCAGTTGTTATTATGATTAAGTTCATAAATGTAAAATGCTGTAATGACAAATAGCATCAGCTGAGCACTTTTACTAAATAGAATAAATGTGTTTCGCATGATCACTCATTAGAATAATGAACATCTTACAAATTCTGCCAGGGGTAGGTAAATGTATGAGCCACACTGTATGTCCTTTAATATACTTTTGATAGATGGAAAGATGGGATTAACTGTAAAAATGATGCTGGGAGTAACTGCAACAGAAACAGCAATGTGAAAAAAAGCTTTTGTGGAAGGTAGTCCCATTATACAAAGATAGTCATTGTGCAAAAAAGATCTATGGTGACTTCCAAATCATGGCATGTCAGTTGAGAACATGAATAGAGCTATATTTACAATTTATTCTATAATGCATTGTGATGATGTGGGTTCTGCTCCAGGCTCCCGTCTCCATTTTGGGAGCTCTTGAACCCAAGCACCGTCGGTAATGTCACCGTATGAGCTGGACAGTGAAGAAACAACGAAGCAAGGGAATGGCGCAAAAAGTGGTAAAGTGCTTTTATTAAAAACAACAAAATCAAAAACAGTGTTCAAATAAATATTGCATTGCATAACATTCAATTAATAAGTAAATAATCCATAAATAAGGTAAAAATTCATAAAGGTTAAACAAAGTCTAAAACAGCAGCAGACACTGGGGCTACACCAGCCAGACACAGCTCCTTCTCAGCCTCTTCAGCTCACAAAAGGTTTGATCAGCCAACGAGACTTCAGCCGCCATGGTCCTCTCTTTACCGACCCCTGCCTTAGCTGCCTCTGCCGCCGTCTGCTAGACCACTTGGGGTCGGTTGTCCTCCGTCTTCCTTCTCGCACACATGGGTCGTCCCTCAGATCCTTAGGGTAGACTCCTTCTCAATCGTATCCATTCCTTTACATAGACAAAGGGCATGATCCGTCCCTTGAGCGCCGATTGTATGCTCTGTCTTGGACCCCCGACCACGCTGACCTTCCTTTTCCTCTGCTGGCTTTCTTGTCCATTCTCTTGCACCACCTCAGTTCTGCTCTCTCGCTCTCCAGTCTTTTACAGTTCTCTTCCCTCTCACACATCAGCTCCCTCGCTTCCAGCTACCTTCTTCCTTAACCTCTGTTCCCTTTTTATTTTCCTTTTTTTTCTTTCAAACTCGCGCTCTTATTATATATAATGGAGATGTGGATCAGGTGTGGCGAATAGCAGCTCCCAGCATCAATTGCAGATGCGGACGACTCTTCACCTGTGCACTGGGCGCCTGCATCATGAAGCTCCCGGGAACCTCTCCGGCCACACTACCACGCCCCCTCTTTAAGTCGCAAGAGCAGCGATTATCTATTTAAAACTACCCTTTTTCAATCTAGCTGTGGACCCGCTACACCACATGTATCCAACAGGGCAGCCTTAAAAATATGTACTGGGATCCTTACAGCAATTCCTTCATATTCCTGGATGGACAATGTAGTGGTGCACTGGTTTGTGGAGCTTCTTCACAGCTCCAGGAGGCTAAGGTTGAATTCTGGGCTGGTTGCTGTTTTGTAGAAGTTTGCATACCCATGCAAACTCTGAGTTTCTCTGTGTATTTATCACATCCTAAAGATGTGTGTGTGTGTGTGTGTGTGTGTGTGTGTGTGTTAGGTTAACATGTGACTGTAAGCATGACTGAGTGTGTGATTGAGTATACACAAATGACACCCTATTCTGGCTTTGTTCTTGCCAAATAATTAATACTCTGGGATGTGTGCAGATCTCCCAATAACCTTAAAATTGCATTAAGTGAAAGTAGTAAATGAGTGATAGAAGGTTACTTGTTTTCTGACTCTGTTCATGTGATTTAAGATTGAGATTTCAATGATTTGTCACTGAAAATAGGTGGCCCACGTCTGGATTCCAGAAGACCCAGGTGGTCTCCAGCTTGGGGTTAAGGTTATCATTTTAAAAGCCACTATTATGTGAAATTACAACATAATGCAATAAACAAGAGTATCAGATGTTGTAATACTTTACAGGAACCTTGCAGAGATGCAGGAGAAGTCAAGTACAATTCAAGAAATTAAGTGCCCATTTACCTCTTTTTCTGAATGATAATTATACCCAATCCAAAAATGTAATACTACAAGAAGTTAGCAAACCTGAACCAAAATTGCTTCCAAAAATAAACCTAAAATAATCACAGAGAAGAAAGCCAAGTCATCTTCAAAGCACAGTTGACCCAGTAAGCAGTGAATCTCATAGGTAAGGAGGGAACAATTTCATCAGGTGAATTAGCATTATTATGATAGTGTCACACACGTGTGACTAGGAGTGAGCTGAATGGACCAAGTGGAGGTGACTACCCGCCAGGCCAGGGGTTGACGGGCTGCTCTAAATCTGTTTCTGTTAATTCTGCAGATCAAATACGGGAAAACCTGCCTGATTCAACGTCACTTCCGGCTCCGGCTCCCAGACTGACGTCACTTCCGGTTCCGGCTGTCAGACCGATGTCACTTCCGGTTCCGGCTCCCAGACTGAAGTTACTTCTGGGTGACGGACTATAAATCTGCCATATTGCCAAACCGAGTCAGTTCATTTTGGGAACTCACACCAGCAAAATCAATTGTGCTCTCAAAGATCCTTTTGCAGCTAGGAACAATATACGGGTGGCTGCACCAAACCTTTTTATAGTGTGTTGAGACTCATCATTTCATAGTGGAGTAGCCAGCAGGATGACCTCCTGGTGGAATCGGAAGCCGAACCAACTTTACGTCTCAACACACTAACATCAGGTACAAACCTTACAAGGAAGGGGAAACCTAATCATGTGGCTTGGGATGATGATACTGACGCTGCATTTAGTGACCTTAAGCAGGCCCTTACGTCAGCTACTATTTTGAAAGCTCCTGATTTTACTTTGCCTTTCATTCTCCAGACGGATGCTTAGGACACAGGTCTTGGTGCTGTGCTGAGCCAAAGCATCGATGGAGTGGAACACCGTTATGTACCTGAGTCGGAAACTGTTGGACCGAGAGACCAGGTATGTGGCAGTGGAGGGGGAGGCTTTGGCGATTAAATGGGTGATTACGCAGCTGAGGTACTACCTCCTTGGTCGGGACTTCACCCTGGTGACTGACCATGCACCATTACAGTGGGATTCAAATCCACGAGTCACGAGGTGGTTTTTTGACCTACAGCCTTATAAGTTTTCGGTCATTTATTGTCAAGGTCTGTTGCAGGCCAATGCTGATGCTCTTTCTCGGTGCCACGGCCTCACGAACAGGTACACCCAACCCGATGAGTCTAGGCTGGGGGGCCGTGTCACACACGTGCAACTAGGAGTGAGCTGAATGGACCAAGTGGAGGCGATTACCCACCAGGCCAGGGGGTGGTGGGGTGCTCTAAAAATGTTTCTGTTAATTCTGCAGATCAAATACGTTAAAACCTGCCTGATTCATAGTTACTTCCGGCTCCCATACTGACATCACTTCCGGCTCCGGCCGCCAGAATGACGTCGCTTCTGGTTCCGGCTGCCAGACTGATGTCACTTCCGGTTCCGGCTCCCAGACTGAAGTCACTTCTGGGTTACGGACTATAAATCTGCCATATTGCCAAAACGAGTCAGTTCATTTTGGGAACTCAAACCAGCAACATCAATTGTGCTTTACAAGATCCTTTTGCAGCTAGGAACAATATATGGGTGGCTGCCCCACACCTTTTTTTAGTGTGTTGAGACTCATCATTTCACAATAGCAATCTAGGCCAGATGTTGTGCTGATGTTATTAAAAAGTATCTTGTGATTGCATGATGGCTCCCAACTAAGAGACAAGAAAAATAATTAATATAATAATTTGTTTATCCTTTATTAGAGATCTCATGAGCAAACTGAATTTATGCTATTTGGCTGATACTTTTAAACAAGTAACATTCAACTCACATCATAAAGATAAAACTGTAAGTAACTTGCCTAACAACACATGGTCAGTCAGTGGTGAGGAGTGGGCTGTTGGCCTTTTAGTTTAAAATACAGTGTCACAAGGCCTTTCTGCCCACTGTCCATCACTTACAAAATACAGACCACAAGTTTGTTTGTGAATTCTACATCTGCATTGTTTAGTATTATTCTGATTATTTTAAAAAATGTATTTAATATGCAGAAAGTGACTTGCTGAGTACTTGTGTAAGATGCAAAGTATTTCAGGTTCAGTTTTAATTAAAATTCTCGGCAGAATATATACAAAAATTCTTTTTCCTGTGGGAACAATGGTATTAAACCAGAGAAATTTAAAAAAAACATTTGCGCATTATTACAAATCACAGTACAGAATATTGTACCACATATAACAGTTTCAGTAATAAACAAAATGAATACCATTCACAAATATTTTGCCATAGTCTCTAAGTTATAAATTGTAGTTGTTGGAGAACTGGAAGCAAACAGTCATCTTTTTGGATGCTGATCAGGGTCATCTGTTGTGGTGTGTGAATAAGCAGGATGCAGAGTGGGCTTCCCCACTAGATCATAAAACAACTCTCCATGAATCTTTGACAATCTCCTACTCCAAGTGGCAATAATGATGCAAGAAATCCTACTCCAAGTGGCAATAATGATGCAAGAAAAGTATCCTCACATGAAAGCTCATCTTCAAAAGGAAAATGCCTCGTGTCCTTCTTGAACAAATACAAGAGAATTTTCTGAACCATATTTTTCCTTTGAAACAGTTATGAGTGAGCAAGACACAAGACCTCACAATCTTAAACCATTTCTGTTTTTCCATTCTGTTGTTTTCCATTTTGTTCTTACTCAGTGTTCAAAAAGTTTTTGATTTGCAATGGTTTCAAATTAAAAATATTTATAGTATCCATGCAGTAGTGATTTGCAACACTGAATAAACATTCATTTAAACAGATTAAAAAAACATGTTTTTTTCACATAAGCAGGTCAATTTTCTGTTTTAAGATTTTGATATACTCAATTGACATATTAGTATTTTCTCTGTCTTTGGCAATGAGTTCCTTGGTTCATTACTGGTTTCTCTGCATTGATAAAGACAATGTTAAGTTCACCTTTGGCCTCCTTGTTTAATTTGTGTGACTTTTAGATGTCTTATTGCTATTTTATTTATTTTTAATCATTTTTTGTGTCATCATCACATTACAATTTTGTCTGCAATTTTTTTGTTATTGATTACATTGCCACGGCAGTATTGTTCTGTAATTGGTGAAAAAATGGTTGGTCACAAGAGCAAGGTAGAATGGACCAGGAAGTGGTTCAATGTATGTTTTATTTTAATAAAAGCAACAGAAACATTATTTTTTAGTTGGAAACATTAAAACTGGCAATGAAGGAATCAACGAAAATATTTTCCAGAGAGCAAACTTGTGCAAGCAAGCTTATAGATGATCTTATATTGTTGCTGTGTGAGAAGGTTCATGGCTGTAAGATACCTTCTTTTAAATGACAAAGGGCACTGTTCTTCGAGCTCTGTCTCCTGTTTTTTGGACAGTGACACCCTCTCCAGCTCATGTAACATAGCCGGTCTCACTACTGTCTTGTAGACCTTCCCTTTCTCTCTTGTGATATCCGTCTGTCACAAATCACTCCTGGCACTCTTCTCCAGCCACTCCATCCTGCATGCACTCTCTTTGACACCTCTTTTCCACACTCCATGTTACTCTGTACTGTTGATCCCAAGTCTTTAAACTCACCCACCTTTGCCAACTCTGCTCCCTGCATCCTCACCATTCCACTGACCTCCTTCTCATTCGTACACATGTATTCTGTCTTGTTCTTACTGACCTTCCTTCCTCTCCTCTCAAGAACATATTTCCACCTCTCCAGGGTCTCCTCGACCTGCTCCCTACTCTCTCTACAGATCACAATGTCATCCACAAAGCATCATAGTCCATGGGGACTCCTGTCAAATCTTGTATGTCAACTTGGCCATCACCATTGCAAATAAGAAAGGGCACCAAGCTGATCCCTGATGTAATCCAACCTCTAACTTGAATGTATCCATCACTACCGCAAACCTCATCACTTTAACACCTCCCTAGTACATATCCTGTACTGCTTTTCCATACTTCTCTGCCACTCCTGACTTCCTCATACAGTACCACAACTCCTCTCTAGGACCTTTTCATATGCCTTCTCTAAATCCACAAAGACACAATGCTATTCCTTCTGGCCTTCGCTATGCTTCTCCATCAACACCCTCAGAGCAAACATCGCATCTGTAGTGCTCTTTCACAGCATGAAACCATACTGCTGCTCATTAATCATCACCTCACTTCTTAACCTAGCTTCCACTTCTCTTTCCCATAACATGGTGTGGCTCATCAATTTTATCCTTTTGTAATTACTACAGTTCTGCACATCTCACTTATTTTTAAAAAATAGTACTAGTATGCTTCTTCTGCACTCCTTAGGCATCCTATCACTTTCCAAGATTACATTAAAAAATCTGATTAAAAACTTCACTACCATCTCTCCTAAACACCTCTGTGCTTCCATAAGTATGTCATCTGGGCCAACAGCCTTTCCATTCTTAATCCTCTTCATAGATGTCCTTACTTTCTTCTTGCTAATCCGTTGCACTTCCTGATTAACTATCTTTCCATTATTCAGCCTTCTCTCTCTCTCATTCTCTTCATTAATAAGCCTCTCAAATTACTTTTTCCATTTGCTCAACATACTCTCCTCTTTATCCTTTATCACCCTAACCTGTTGCACATCTTTCTTAGCTTGTTTTCTCTATCTAGCCAATTGGCACAGGTTCTTTTCTCCCTCCTTAGCGTTAAACCTGCATACAACTCATCATACACCTTTTCTTTAGACTTTGCCATCTCTATCTTCACCTTACTCTTCATCTCCTTGTACTTCTCTCTACTTTCTGCATCTCTCTGAATATTCCACTTCTTTGACAACGTCTTCCTCTGTATACTCTGCTGTACTTCCTAATTCCACCACCAGGTTTCTTAATCCACCTTCCTCTCTCCAGATGTCACACCAAGTACCCTTTTAGTTGTCTCCCTTACTGCTTCAGCTGTAGTAGCCCAGCTATCTGGTAACTCTTCATTTCCACCCAGTGTTCCTTTTTCAGCTTCCACCATTTGATCTTAGACTCTGTCCTCACAAAAAAGATTATCTTGTGGAAAAGTTTGCCAGATCAGTATGCAGACAACAATACAGATTAAACCCACTGTGACTCAATGTTATGTAACAATTAAACATGAAAACTTCTAAGGGGGTGAAAACTTTATAAACACAATATAAGAATAAATCTTTCCATTATAACAGAAAATCTTGAGACGAGACAAGACTATTGCCAAGAGATTTTTTCAAGTTGGTAGACGGGGTCACGCCCTCCTCTCAACAATTTTCGGTTAACGCCCTATGCCCACGGTCCTCTCACCTCACATTGGTGTGAATACTTTTGTCAGACACAGCTCCTGCGCTCTCAGCTCTTATAAATTTTTACATTTTCCTCATTTTAAGTTCCCAATAAAAGAAGACTTATTGTGCCCAAATCTTATTGAAGAATTTCATCCTGAAGGGTTATCAACAGAAGAAATGAGTACACGGGCAATCTTAGCACTGAGAAATGATGAAGTCAAATAAATGGTGATGGTACGGAAGATGAAAACATCAACTTACAATATCCTGTAGAATATCTACAACTATTAACACTGTCCGGTCTTCCACCAGCCGAATTACTGTTGAAAGAAGGATGTATCGTAATGTTATATCATAATTTATGTATAAGTGATGGGCTATCTATGCAATAGGATAAGATTAGTTGTATTCAAAATTGGTTGAACAATTCTAACATGTAAAATTTTAACAGGCTAAAAGAAAGGTAATATAGTACATCTTCCGCGGATAACATTAGACACCAAAGCAGATCTTGATATGCCATTTGTATTAAAACATTTACAGTTTCCCGTTAGAATAGCTTTTGCTATGACAATTAACAAATCACGGGGACAAACATTCGAAAAAGTCGGTTTATTTATTAGAGAGAAAGAAAAAATATTCACTCACGGGCAGTTATAGTATGATGCATTGTCACGATGTAAGTCCAAACACGGAATCAAAATCCAGTGTGAAATTGACTAAAATGTAATTCCAAATATTGCTTTTACTGAAGTTTTACAGTAAAAGTGTAAGTTTAAAAAGTATTTGCGTGTTAATTTCAAAGCCAAACAGAACGAAAATGTATAATGCAACGAATACCTCTAATGCAACATGAAACATAATTTTCTTTCAATTTATTACATTTTACTATATTTTACTATGCTTCATTACTTGCTGTAATGTAAAATAATTAGTTATTTTATGCATATGTAACAATTCCCATGAAAATAACACTCTGTTTAAATTGTACATCCGCTTCCCCATACATGAGCAGCAGAGCCGCGAAGTGGCTAGCGAGTAGCGCCCATTCGGGGGTTGGCGAGTAAAGTGAGTTGGGGGCAGAACTGCCTAGTGTGTGTAAAGTAACTGTGCTGCTAGACAACAGTTAATAACTAATTATCAATTACAGTATTTTGTTACCCCTAATTATACTGCCCAATAATTGCAAATCCAATATCTTTGAAAAAACAAATAAAATGCTTGAACCACATGGATTAAAACAGTATAGCAAGACAAAATAAAAAAAATATAAAGCAGTAAAACATGAAGACATGTTGTAAACTGGCCAACTTTGTAAAAAAAAAAATTATTAAAGTCAGTCAGTTAGTCATTGTCCAACCCAGCTATATCCTAACACAGGGTCACGGGGGTCTGCTGGAGCCAATCCCAGCCTACACAGAGCGCAAGGCAGGTTATTAAAGTATTGTATTTAATTTATGTAGAATGTTATGAAACAGAAGAAAGGTCCAGCCAGACATTTATGTTAAATTATATTCCCTTCAGACCACAAACCAAGATAATTGTGCAATGGAAAATTCATATCATTTCCTAATAAAAGCTACAGTGAAAATTAGGAAAGAAGATTTAACTGCCTTCAAACTGACTTTAAAATTACACATTCTTTCATATTGTATTTACTTAATTGTTATACTCAAACCATTTGCTTTTATTTACAGAGAACCGTTAAAATAAAAATGAAAAAGTCAGTAATATAAATTTAATTAATATACATTATTAGGAAATAGGCTTTACTCACTTTCTGTATTCACTCTGATATTCTTTAATTGATGCATTGATATTGAAAGTACTGCAGAATATGATATTCCTTTGAAAATGTATGTGTTAATTATGAAAAGTAATACATGTATTGGTAATTGAGATTGATTACATGATGAAAGGTCAAGGAAGTTGTCTGCACCAGCAAAGTGCAAACATTGCACAGTTCCATTAAAAACATAATTTCCATGAATACATAGTTAGCATATGATGGCTGCACAAAAGCCGTGGCAGTTAGGTTTCTTGTAGAGTAATTATAGATAAACCTCATATACAAGAATCACTTTGCATTTCTTGTATTATTATGATAAACAGCTTAATTGAATATGACTGTATCCAGTTTAGCAGTATAATTTATTTTTCTGATCCATTATTCATTATTAGAGAATACAACTTTTATAAATAGTAGTTTAATATACACAGTTAAGAAATTCTAACAGATGTTTTAAAGATAAGTATAATACCAAGATGAACTGGTTGCAATATTACTACCTATACAGGGAGGCTGGCTAGTGATATTAATGAAGATGTGCAATATAAAACTTATGGTATGGTGAAGCATTAATTACCATTGCTGCCTCATGGATCTGCTATCCTGGGTTTGAATAGTGATCCTGGTTTATGTCTCTGTGGAGCTTGCATGTTCTTCCGATATTTGTGTGGGTTTTCTCTGGTGTGTTACCCCAGCACTTCTTCCTTATCCCAGGACATACTCTTTAAATTAACTGGTGAATCTAAATGAGACCAGTGTGAATGTGTGCAGGAATGGGACTCAAGATGGACTGTTGACCCATCCATAACGAGTTCTTACCTTGTGCCCAATCCTGACACTATAGGCCCCAGCCCTCCATAACTAACCATTTATTTAATTTTACGTTTCAATATGTGACAACAAACCTTAAATGCAGGGCCGGATTAAGGAGTGTGGGGGTGCCTGGGCTAGATGAATTTTTGGGGCACTATCTAAACAAAAAACTAAAATAAAGAAAATAGAAAATGTTTTAAACAAAGTGAAAATGTAAACCCAAAAGGTAATATTTTCACATTCTTTTACTGTGGCAGAAAACACACACATTATGTAGTTTAACACAGAAAAATGATAACAGACAAATAACATTCAAGTATTACAACAAATGGATAATGAGAAAGAAAAACTATATAGCTGGAGTATTTTATCATGAAAAAAAGAGTATAATAGAGTACACAAAATAAATTAAATAAAAAGAATTTTGACGGTCACCATGATCAATAATTGAATTAGTAATATAAAGGAGAAAGAAACAGAAAAACAATTGATAGAATGAAAAAAGTGTAATAAAAGGCAATGTTATCACAAACACAACATATTAAGTAATTCACATAATCTATCTACAAGACAGGAAAATTGAATGAAATATACAAATATGTGTTGAAAAGTAATATTAGAAAAAAGGTGAAATAAACTATAATGCATTAGCATAACCAAATAGAAAAAATACACATATAACAAAGAACTAGGATCCAGGAAAAGGTTTAAAAAATATCTAAACAAAAAACTACAAGTGCTAAATACTTCAATTTCAAGGTCTCAGAGTTACACAGAGTAAAGTAAATGACTACTATAGAGTCTTAGTTTAGCGTGAATAGCAAAAAAACAAGAGCAGAAAAAAATACAGACTTACTCTTTAAAAAAATGTCTTTAATAGCCTTGGCTGCACAGATTACAAGTAACCAAATAACCATCACAAACTAAGGTTTAAAAAGTCCACTACAGAACCCTTACAAAAGCAGCAACAGCAAATATTGTATAGGCTATTCTGTATATTAACACAAATAGATGAATGCTTTTCAAAATTGTACTTTTTTGTAATTATTTATATATATATTTTGTAATTGTATTATTTGGAGTCCCAAGCAGGCAAATATAATGCATTTCTGAATATATAAAATCAATGGTTATATATACAGTTTAAAGTCATTCTAATATCAATGGAATTCAAATCCTGAATATACAAAGTGAACGTTTGAATATATAACATCAAAATTTGAATTTGTCATTTCTGAATATGTAAAGTAAGTGTCTGAATATATATAAAGCCAACATCTGAAAATAAAATGTCATTCCTAAACATATAAAATCTTTCCTTAATATATGATATCAAAGTTAAAATATATTAGATCATTCCTGAATATATAAAGTCTTAGTCTGAATATATAGAAGTATAGTCTTGACTTTCTATATTCAGAAATAATTTCCTGAAGCCCTATTGTTGCTATGGTGGACTCCAGCTTCCCTGCAATCCTGCTCACGATTAGGGCATTGAAAAGGTACTCCTTTATCTCTCTTTTCTGCATCTCTCAAACTTCTATCTCTACTAACAATAATAAGAATAATACATCTTGAAACACTTTGAAAAATTATAAAAGAACTTCAGCCAATGCTAAACAATGACCAAACACTGAAAAATGTATATCCTGAACCTCCCCTCCTGGCATACAGACAACCACCTAACCTTCAGCAACTAATTGTCCGAAGCTCCCTAAGTGAACCAACAGAAAATGGAACATCTCCCTGCCTACAGAAAAGATGTAAAACGTGTGCCCACATTAACAATACAGACTGTATAGTTTTAGCACACTTCCGACTTGAACATCACATAAAGGGATCATTTTCCTGCAGATCATCTAATGTGGTCTACCTAATTCTCTGCATGAAATGTCCTGAAACTCCACTTTATGTGGGAGAAACTGGACTAACACTCCACCAGAGAATGAATTTACACAGGTTCCACATTAAATGTGGCAACACAGATGTTCCTGTAGCGGCCCACTTCAACAGCCATGGACACTGTGAGAGGGACTTTAAAGTTCCAGTGCTTATGGGCAACTTCAAAACACAGCAAGAGAGAAAAGAGTGGGAAGTTAAACTCGTGCTAAAATTTAATACATTACAACATGGTGTGGTCCATGGCCGGCTTTGTATTCCAGCCAATACCCCCAAGCCGCCAGAGGGAGCCCTCACAGTGGCATGGAAGGTCTCCGAATTCCAGCGGAACCTCATGGATGTTGTAGTTTTTATGAACAGCCCTGCTGGATACCATGGGGGCCACCAGGAGCCACTGTAGGGAGACTTGGGGAGTGTTATTTGCCCTATGCCCCGGGAGTACTTCCAAGTCACACAAGCGGAAGGGATGATGTACTTCCGAGGTGAAAAAAAGGACTTATCTGACCCAGAAGTGATAAAGAATTAAGGACTGAAGGATGAGAAACACTTCCAGGTCAGGAACTATAAAAGGACTATGGGAGCTCCCAGACAATGAGCTGAGCTAGGTGGTAGGAGGGCAACACGTCTGGGAGTGGAGGATTGATTTATTATTGGAGTATTGTGTTGATTTATGAGTAGTGTAGCAGTAGGAGGCGCTTAGTGCACATTATTATAATAAAAATAATAATTGTAGCACTTTTACCTGGTGTTTGGCGTCGTATCTGAGGGTTCAAGGGAGCGATAGCGCCTCCTACTGCTACTATGGTTTGAATAAAGACAAAAGTTTTATGGCCAGATATGAGGATTGTTTACATCTCTCAGAATGACACAGACAACCTGTCTATAGATCCACATTGTTTTGAAAAACTCATTACAAACTTCAAAAGGCTTTCTTGGACAGTTATCCAAATATCTTGACCATACATTGTTCTTCTTCCTCTTGTTAAATTAACCCTAGCCTGAATGAATCTATTAATTTTTCACATTTAAGATTTCTCATTTAAAGATTTACCAATGTTGTTTCTTGTCCTAGAGTGTATATAAACACAGGGAACTCCAGTTTCTGTATTGCATCTTGCCTGAAGAAGGGGCGTGAGTTGCCTCGAAAGCTTGCATACTGTAATCCTTTTAGTTAGTCAATAAAAGGTGTCATTTTGCTTGGCTTTTCAACCTGTAAAGCAAGGAATCAACATTACTGGCATGATTAGCAGTCTGTTATTTGTTCAAATAGAGGTTTTGAACTTCAATGAATCTAAAAATAACATTGGCTTTTCATTTTATGGTAAAAAAAAGTTTGCCTAACCTGGCTGCATGGCAGATTTTCAGGTAATAGTTCAGAGAGTAAGTTCGCCAGCAAACCCTGCAAATTCACTGTGAAAGATGCATTGTTGGGGGCTCCCTACAGATTGGGGCCCAGGTTTACTTCCTAAAATCCAGGCAAGCTCATATGCAATCAATTAAAATGTTGGCATGCATTAGGACAAATTTTAAGTTAGATTTTAAAGGTTCCAATTAAAAAGAGTAATAATAATTTTTAAAATGATAGTGTTTGAGTTTTCTATTTCCTCACCAGAGGCTGGAAAGATATATGTAATATTTATCATAAGACAAAAGGGAAAACAGATGGTACTATTTTTTATTTAATTTGAGACTGATATTGCATCCTGATACATGACATTCTTTCCATCACACTGCTGTAAAATACACAGATATTTCATTTTATTTGTGACTTTGGTGTTACTTTTTACAAACAAGTCTGTTTTGATATTTGGCATTGATAGTTATTACAACATTACTCACTCTTGCTTTCTGTTCAAATAAGCTGGCGTTGACAAGAATGAAACATAAGCTTTCATGGTCTCAAGACAAAACAAAGGAAATATTCTTATTCAGAGTGGGAACAATTACAGTTTCCAACCTCAATGAGCTCCTTTGGTTACTTACTTTATATTTAAGTTTTAAGATACAGTTATCCTTGAACATACCTTGTAATTTTTCTGTACTCCAAAGTGTTATCCTAGGTTATTGACACAATTAAACAGCCAGCATTGATAGATTGATAGACTAATTCACAGGCTTTCGTGGGTTTAAGCCCAGGGGCCTAAATGAATAGGAATGGGGGCATATGACCATAACATGAAAAAATCATGAATTCTTTTTCATTTTGCAATTAGGGAGACTTTTATATGGAGCCCCTGAGAGGACTTTGTGTATTTTTTTTTTCTGGAAAACAATGTGGTGGGCACTAGATACTATCACATGCACACCAGATACTATTACATGCTCACCAAATACTATCATATGTGCACTACATACAATTGCATGCACACCACATACTTTTAGCTAAGCACAAATACTAGTTGTGCACCCATATATGATGCTGGGGAATCACAAAGTAAGTTGCACCCTGAAAGGTCTGATGCACCCCACCAATGAAAACAGAAGGAAGTGCAAAACGGAAACGGAAGAGGAGTGGCAATGGATTGAAGAGGGAAAAAAAAAATGATTCTGCATGTTGCTAGAGGCAGACATGTGCGTTGAGTGTTGATTTCGATACAATGTTCGGAGACACAAAATCAGAGGCAGAACACAGAGAAGCAGTGCAGTCCCAGAGGATCACTCTAATAAAAATCGTGAGTTGTCTCCCCTAGATTTTCTCACATACTTAGATATGGGGATGAATATTTGAGCAAGACAATGTAAGACAATGATTATATTTTATATTATGTACATTAAAGAACCATCAACAACAAACCAAATTAATAATATATTGAACAATTATTATAAAAGTAAAGTTGAATAAATTGGACTCTGCAGCTGCATAGCTCAAAAGTTGACAGAAATCTATGTTTTGTACCTAATACTTGTATGCAAAATTTGATTGACCTAACTGAAAGCATACTCAAGTTACTGTGTTTACATACTGTCACAAAAAGACTCCAGACAGTCAGAAAGGCTTGGGGCAGCCACCCGTATATTATGATCCTGGCTGCAAAAGGTTGAAGTTTGATTGAGTTGTTTACAAGACTGAGTCCAAAACAGAACTGAATACTTGGAGGTAAGATGGCAGTTTTAAGAGCTGGTACAGGAAATGATGTCATCTATGCTGGACTCGGAAGTGATGTCATCAGAGGTACCGGAGCTGGAAGTGACGTAATCAGAGGTGCCAAAAGTGACCTGGCGGGATTTCCCGGGAATGGTCTGCAAGGAACTCAGAGATACAGTCAGCACACTCTGCCACCCCCTGGTCTGATGTAGCATTACACTTACTCAAGCCCTTTAGCTGTCTCCTAATTGCATGTGTGTGACAATAGACACACACACAGACATAATTCCAAAAATGGTATTTTCGGACTCAGGGATGTCTAAAACGTTGAGATTCATCAAAATCTCGAGGTCAAATTTTTGGGCGATTACAATACTTTCCCTATACTTTGTATACACTACTGTATAGTAATAGTTAGCTAACTACTTGCAGCTACTTATTAGCTTGCAGCCAGCTTGTTTTATGAGAACTATATATTTCCCACATTTTGATTGCTTGTGAATTTTGTATCGTCCAATGTGGATACGCTAATTACATTTTCATATGTGTTTGCAGATATTTTCATTCAGTCTTTCACTCAATAGAAGGTTCCTGGCTGTTTACAAGAATCCATAATTATCCCTGTGCCCAAGAAGGAAAATGTTTTCTATCTCAATTATGACTGACCAGCGGTGCAGAACTCTATAATAACGAAAACATCTGAACATTTAATTCTTCGGCGTCTCCAGACTCTCAACGGGTCATTTAAAAATGCAGTAAACATTGTTTTAAACCAGGCATGTCAAACACGCGGCCCGCAACAGAAATCTGACAGATCCTAATTAGCACTAAACTTGAACAAAATAATTACTGTCGTTTGTGATTGAATCATTCTGCATCTTCGGTGTGACTTATTGACTTTTCTTACTTCTGCCTTCTGACAAAAGCGCGTTTTCCCATGGCATTATGATACCAGAAACGTCATCTGCTAGTATAGCCACGAACCTTGACCAAAGTTAATGAGCCACGACGTCGCAACTGAAGTTGAAGGCATGTGCCGCCATGCCAATATATATTGATTATAAAACAGGAAGTGAAAATAACAACACAGCTGATTGCAATGTGGCCGAAAAACATTGTGTTTCTTGTTAATTAGTATACTGTATTTACTAATGTCACCTAGAGTCGGAGAAATAAGCTATATGTAGTATTATAACGTTCTGCTGTAATGAGAATATCATGGGCCGCCACTTGGTTTTCAAGTTACGGACACGCACATATAGAAGCGGGTCATGAGCACAAGGCGGCTATGCAGTTTCTGCAACGGATGTGGCCATCCGCCGTCCATAAGATACCATATTGACATTGGTGGGAGAAGGAGCCACCGATTCTTTCTTTGCCCAGTGCCGCCATGAGCCTAGAGGCATCCCTGCGCAGGCTACACTACTAACTGGGCTGCTGAGACTGGCCACTGGGCAGAACTGACCATCATAAGTAGTAATAGCTCACATATTTTCACGTTTTTTTTGCTCTAGTTTTATGTAATTTTGTGCTAGTATTGTAACAAACAGTGCAGGCTACAGCTGAAGATCTGAAGTGGGCGTAAGAAGTTGGTGAGTTGTTTATTAACAAATTTTTGTTATTTTGAATTTGTAAAATTAGTGTAGGTCAGGAGGCTTTTTGCATATCACCTTATTTTACAATATAAACTTTGAAGTAAACTTAGTAAAGTAAAATTTGATTTTTGGAGGATTTCTTTTCCAACTTGAATTACTGAACAATGAATTCAGTGACCGTTTTCGTGATTTCAGTTCACACGAACAGGACTTTATGCTGTTCTCTTACAATGTTGAGAATACGCCTGAGAATATCCAAATGGAATTGATTGAACTGCATTCAGATTCTATTCTGAAGGCAAAATACAACAAAGTTGGTGTGCCAGGCTTGTATGCTTACCTGCCACCCTCGTATGTGCAGATCTGTAAGTTGGCATCGAGAATACTCTATGTTCGGAAGCACTTACCTTTGTGAGCAATTGTTTTCGTTAATGAAAGCTACCAAAACCCCACATTGCTCAAGACTTACTGTCGAGCACCTTTCATTCCTCAAAAAAGTTGCAGCTGCACAAGATTTCAACCCTGATATTGACGAACTGGTTACTAACAAGAGATGCCAAGTGTCGGGACAAAAGAAATAGATCTCACACTGTAAGACTCCTGTATAAGCAATGAATATAATATAATGAATATAATATAATAATTTAAGGACCTAGCTAAGAGGATAAGACTCTAATTGTACGCTGTTGTACAGAGATTGTATGGAAATAAATTGCTTTTCTTTAAACATTAAGTGTTACATTTTTTAAAGTTTTCAGTATTGGAAAGAAAGCTACAGTAACTTCGTATAATAGTATAATAGTATTTGTTACAGTGCGGCCCGCTGACGCACGTATGGCAGTCGAAGCAGCCCACCAATGGTAGTGAGTTTGACATGCCTACTCTAAACATTAGTTCAACGTGTAACACAATTATACCAGAGCTTCTCCAAGTCAAAGTTCACAGTATGATCATATATGACACAGTGAAGACAGCAAAACTGAGCAAAGACTAATCAGGATCACTAAAACTAAGCAAAGGCCACCCCTAGGGGTCTGTTCCCATTTATCCTTCTGCATCAGTGACTGTATCTCCAATGATCTGTTTGTAAAACCACTGAAATTTACTGATCACCGTGAAGGATGAGGTGAAATATTGTAGGGAGGTAGATCAGCTGGCCATTTAGGGCATCCTCAACAATCTCATCCTTAAACACTAGAAACAGTGAAAATGGTTATTGACTTTAGGAGACACTTTTCACCTGATATTCCCCTGGTTATAAATAGTGCCACTGAAAACAAGGTGAAATCATCTAAAATGTATAGCAGTACTGAGGTAAAAAAAACACAACTTTTCTTATCAAAAAGCTCATCAGTGCATGTTATTTTTTCCTAATCACTGCTGGTTCAGTTTTATAGTGCAGTCAAGACGGAGGTAAAAAGCTTAGGGGTGATTGTTGACTGTAATCTGAATTTTAAATCGCATATTAATCATATCATTAGGACAGCATTTTTTCACTTAAGAAACATAAGTAAAGTTAGACCGCTTGTATCACTGAAAGATGCTGAGAAATTAGTTCACGCGTTTGTTTTCAGTCGACTAGATTACTGCAACGCACTCCTCTCAGGACTACCCAAAAAGACATAAATCGTTTGCAACTAGTGCAGAATGCAGCTGCTAGAATCCTAACTAGGAAAAGAAAATCCGAACACATTTCTCCAGTTTTAATGTCACTACACTGGTTACCTGTGTCATTCAGAATTGACTTTAAAATTCTGCTTATGGTTTATAAAGCCTTAAATAATCTCGCCCCATCTTATATATCGGAATGTCTGACACCTTATATTCCAAATCGTAACCTCAGATCCTCAAATGAGTGTCTCCTTAGAATTCCAAGAACAAAACATAAAAGAAGTGGTGAGGCGGCCTTCTGCTGCTATGCACCTATCTGGAATAGCCTGCCAATAGGAATTCGCCAGGCTGATACAGTAGAGCACTTTAAAACACTGCTGAAAACACATTACTTTAACATGGCTTTTCTATAACTTCATTTTAATCTTAATTTAACTTAATCCTGATACTCTATATGTTCAATTTCCTCATAATAACTATTCATGGTGGCTCTAAAATCCGTACTGACCCCTACTCTCTTTTCTGTTTCTTTTTCCGGTTTCTTTGTGGTGGTGGTGCAGGCCATCACCTACTCAAAGCTTCATGATGCTCCAACAATGATGGACGGATTAAAAGGCAGAAGTCTACGTGACCATCATCATCATCAAGCCCTTCCGTGAGAACCTTAAATCCAAAGAGGACTGTTTCATTTATGTTAGGTAGAATGCCCAGAGGGGACTGGGCGGTCTCATGGTCTGGAATCCCTATAGATTTTATTTTTTCTCCAGCCGCCTGGAGTTTTTGTTTTTCTGTCCCCTGGCCATTGAACCTTACTCTTATTCGATGTTAATTAATGTTGATTTATTTTGTTTTATAATTGTGTCTTTCATTTTTCTATTCTTTAATATGTAAAGCACGTTGAGCTACTGTTTGTATGAAAATGTGCTATATAAATAAATGTTGTTGTTGTTGTTAAATTTCACTTTCAGCATACCTTTCTTGTATGACAATGCATTTTTGCATACACTGTTCAATACTTGCATGGACTGGGTGCTGGGCAGGGTCGTGGGATCCAGCAGGTGTGGAGCGTCTTTTGGTGAAAAGAGATTCACTGATCTTGACTTTGCCAACGATGCTGTGATCTTCACGGAGTCAACGGAGGCTCTGCTGAGAGAGTGTTGACCTTGTCGAGAGGTTTACTTAACTCGGCAGTGACATTCATGTCTCTGGTGACTCTTCCTATGAAGTCAGTAGATAGATTGGGAGAGCATTGTCATGAGGTTGCTGGAAAGGGGTGTGCTGTGCTCCAGATGTCTTTGCAAAAGGATGAAGGTCCAAGTCTTTAGAGTCCTGGTGCTTCCTGTTTTACTATATATTTGTTGAACATGGATGCTATCCAGTAATCTGAGACGAAGACTGGACTCCTTTGGTACTGTGTCTCTTTGGAGAATCCTTAGGTAGTGCTTTGACTTTGTGCCAAATGAGCGGTTGCTCATGGAGTCCTGAATGTGGCACACTACCTGCATTGTGAGGGAATGTCAGTAATGATACTATGGCCCCCATGGTGAAACAGCTTGCAGGATCCTCATTGTTGAGGATCTAAGCAGCTGGACCAGGGCATGGGAATGCCCACGTAACATCTGGCTGTAGCAGATAGATAGTCATTTCCAGACGGTGGAGGGTATGTCTGCCTGGGGGGTTGCCATCCAGGATCCTGAGCTGTTTCATCATGTAGTGGGTGCAACAACATGCTGTACTTGTGTAGGGGTGGGCAAAGTCAGTCCTGAAGAGCCGCAGTGGTTTTTGTTCTAACCAAGTTGCTTAACTAAAAAACTATCCTTGCCAATAATTTAATTTTGTGGCTTGTTAGTGCTTTAACTCTGCCATGTTAGGTCATACTCATGTCCTAGATTTTCTTTTCCTTTCTAGGTTGGAACAAAGACCTGCAGCTACTGTGGCCCTCCAGGAATGACTTTGCCCACTCCTGCGCTAGTATATGGTCCTCAACCTGACCTGACCTGCAGTCACTCTGATTAAACACTCCTTTCTCCACCCTACCTAAATTATGTTTACTTTAAGACTTTCTATTGTAAGACAAGATGAAGACACAAAAAAAGGTTTGGGGCACATCTGTGACTATTCGTCCAATTTCCCAGCTGCCATTTCTGGCTAAAATTCTAGAAAAAACTATTTATAATCAATTGGTCAATCACCTTAACCCCAATAATTTATTTGAGATCTACTAATCTGGTTTTAGGCATTATCATGGTGTTGAAATAGCACTCCTGAAAGTGTTCAACGGCATCTCTCTTATTACTGACTCAGGTGATGCGGCAGTCCTTGTCCTCTTTGACCTGTCTGCTGCCTTTGACACCATTGACCATGAAATATTGCTGATGTGGCTCGAACATCTTGTTGGGATTAAAGGGGCTGCTCTTAACTGGTTCAGGTCATATTTAACTGGTAGACACTTTTAAGTGACTTTAAATTCCTCTTTTTCATCTACTTCTCCTCTTAAATATGAAGTTCCTCAGGGATCCATTTTGGGTCCTATTTTATTCTCTATATACCTTCACCCTATTGGAACGATTTTTAGGAAATTTAACATTTCTTTTCATGGCTATGCTGATGATACTCAGGTTTATATTCCTGTCTGCAACTCTGCAACAAATCAACTCCACAACTGTCTGTCTGAACTAAGATCCTGGATGGCTAATAATTTTCTTTATCTAAATCAAAATAAAATGGAGGTGCTTATAGTGGGTCCACCAGCTAAAGCCCAAGTTGGTCTTGGACTTAGCTCTTTGTCTTTTCCAAACCTCAAGTCCGCAATATTGGTGTTACCTTTGATAGTACCCCTCTTTTGAGAAACAAGTAAATTCTGTAGTCAAGAGTTGCTTTTTCCAATTTTATCTATTAGGTAAGATAAAGCCTTTTTCTTATCTTCTAAAGATCTTGAGAAAGCTACTCATGCTTTTAATTTTTTCTTGCCTCGATTATTGCAATTCGCTGTATTCTGGGATTAGCAAATCTCTGATACACAGGTTACTGCTGGTCCAAAACGCTGCCGCTCGCTTTCTGGTTGGGGCAAGGAAGTATGACTCCTATTTTAGCTTCTTTACACTGGCTGCCTGTCAGTTTTCGAAATGATTTTAATTGATTGCTGCTAGTTTTTTAAATCTTTACATGGGCTTGCTCCTGCCTATTTATCTGAATTGTGTGTTTTACACTAGCCATCCAGAGTGCTTAGGTCTTCTGGTCAGTTGGCTCTTGTTGTCCCTCGTACCAAATGTAAAACCAAGGGTGACAGGGCCTTTGCGGCTGCTGCCCCTCGCCTGTGGAACTCTCTACCTCATCATATTAAGGAGTCATCTACAATTGAACCGTTCAAAACAAGATTAAAAACTCACTTCTTTTCACTTGCATTCAGTGACCTTCAGTAATACTGATGGTTTCCTCTTTGTGATCATATAACATTATTTCTATTTATTGTCTATCTCATTTTATGTTCATATATTTTATTACTATTTATGTTTTATTGTTTATTGTTTTTGTTTTTTTCTTTTATTCTATTATTGTAAAGCACTTTGGCCGCAGCATTACTAAGTTGTTTTAAATGTGCCATATAAATAAATTGACATTGACTACATATAATGAAAATAAATTGAAAAATGAATGATCTGTTTACAAAGATATCGATAACATCTTTACAGACAGGTGTCTGATGTAGAACTGACTCAAAGATGGCCAAACTTCTGGACATATGGGTTCCAGGCAGGAAGAGGCAGGTCCAGGATGGCAGACAACAGAAGTGACGTCAGTGGTGGAATGGCCGTCAATCTTCCATTCTGGAGAGAGAAGAAGCAAAATAATACATTGAAACAGTAAATGTAGGTTTTAGAGCATTCACTTCCTTTAATTCTCATTGGTCATAAATCTTTATTTGATGTTTGTTCATGACTCCCATGCAGTAGTACATTTTTTAGACCGGCTTATTCCACTTATATTCCTTATAGTTTGATTTACTTCATTGTTGCCAGCTGTTTTTCTGAAAGTATAATCTCCTCACTATTTGTTCTTGTGTTAACACAAAATAGTTATGAAAATGTTTCATTTTTGGGTACTACTTATGAGAGTCTTTCATTCTTCTCATGATCTTGTCATCTGAATGATTTTGTTTTCCTCCAGGCATATGGTCCAGAAAAAAAAAATGGCATTTTCCTCCATGTGGATTGTATTTTTTTTTACAATCCGTAAACTATTTAATAATATGCTGCAGACTTGTAATGCTTATTCTGGACACATTTTTAACACCATCACCCGGGTTTATTATCTGGGTGTATCATCTTAATGCAATAAAATTGCTGAAGACTATATATATATTTTAAGTGCAAAATTATTATTTTTTTTCTTTTTTAAAGACTATATTGGTAATAGATTTCTCTATCTTTTAACCCTAAAGCGCCGCTGCATTGGGGCTTGTTTTGCTTTGGATGTGCTCTGTCTCTGGGTATGTCAGAGGACTGGGACTGAAGTGGGTTTTAGCCTCACTTGGGGAGGCAAAAAGGGAGGGTGGGGGTCAAGGGGGGAAGAAAAAGAGAGCAGGCTTGATCTATACCTAATCTATCATATTAATCTTTATAATTATAACTACCAACATAATAATAAACTGCATGGCAACAACTCTAGGGGAAATAGGAAATTAAGGCCAAAGCTGTCTCACTTCCAGTTAAGACTATAAAATGACATCAAAAACTCAGAATCAGTGTCTCCATGATGGGACAGTTAACTTCGTAAGCTGGAATGTTAAAGGCCTGAATCACGAATTAAAGAGAAAGAAAGTACTTCTCACCTAACAGGTCTAAATGCTAAAATAGTATTTTTACAGGAAACCCACTTACTAAGCAAGGATCAGTTCCGCTGCAAAAGACTGGACTGGCCAAATGTTCCATTCTAGTTTTACAAAGAAAACTAGAGGTGTGGTAATTCTCATACATAGAACAGTACCATTTGTAGCATCAGATGTAGTATTGGATCCTGAAGGGAGATATGTAATGGTCATGGGAGACTTATCTAACTGTAAAATGATTTTGATAAATGTTTATGCACCTAATGTTGATGATAAGGAATTTATACAAAATTTATTTGCATCCATTCCCAATCTGAACACTCATAAAGTTATAATGGCTGGGGACTTTAATTGTGTTCTAAATCCACTTTTAGATAGGACTTCCTCCACAGGGGAAGCATCTAACACCGCAAAGATAATTACAAAGTTTATAACTGATCACAACTTATCAGATCCCTGGAGGTTTTTAAACCCAAATTCAAGAACATATTCTTTCTACTCACCAGTACATCATTGCTACTCAAGGATTGATTACTTCTTTATAGACAATAACTTCTTGCCTAAGATTAAATCTTGTAAATACGATGCTATTGTTATTTCTGACCATGCACCTATGATCTTGGAGCTGAAATTACTAAGCCACATACACTCACCCGCAGATGGCCTCAACCCGCTTCTATTAGCTGACGAGAATTGTACTGAATTTATATCCAAACAAATCAAATTCTTTCTAGAGACAAATACATCCCTGAGATCTCTGCAGGAATACTCTGGGAAACTCTTAAGGCCTTCTTAAGAGGACAGATTATCTCATATCTTTCCCACAGAAATAAATCCGAAGCCAAGAAAGTAGCAGAGATAAAAGCGAAATTACTAAAATAGATAAAGAACATGCCAGACTACCAAGCAGACTCTACATAGGAGGAGGCAGGCTCTACATTCAGAATTAAACCTCTTGACAACTAAAGAAACTGAACAACTAATTTACAAATCCAGACATCATTATTATGAACATGGAGAGAAAGCTAATAAGCTTTTAGCTCAACAAATTCACAAGCAAGAAGTGCAACGCAATCTCGTAATCACTAACACTAACGGAGATAAAATCGAACACAAAAATATAATGCACACTTTCAGAGACTACTATAAATCCCTATATACTACTGAGTTTAAAGAAGACAACATACAATCTAATGCATTTCTGGATACATTACAGATACCACAAATAGACGCTTTTAGTGTGGAGGAACTTGATAAACCTCTGGCATTATCAGAATTACTAGATGCTATAAAGTCACTCCAAGGTGGAAAACAGCAGGCCCTGATGGCTACCCTGCAGATTTTACAAGAAATTCTCCGCTCAGCTAGCTCCCTCCTATTAGCAACATTTACAGAAGCCAGAGATAACCAATCTCTTCCACAAACCTTTCGCCAAGCACTAATCACTGTCTTTCCAAAACAAAATAAGGACTTATTACAATGTGCATCATACAGACCAATTTCACTTCTGAATAACGACGTTAAAATACTCTCTAAAATCATAGCTAGAAGGATGGAGAAAGTGCTCCCTCGTAATATCACAAGACCAAACTGGATTTATTAGGGGCCGACACTTATCTTCAAATCTTCGACGCCTGTTTAATGTAATATACTCACCAACTAAATCAAACACCCCAGAAATATTATTATCATTGGATGCAGAAAAGCATTCGACATGATTGAATGGAAATACCTTTTACTACATTGGAGAAGTTTGGGTTTGGCCCAACATTTGTGCATGGATTAAATTACTGTATACTAACCCAGAAGCTTCAGTTTGCATCAACAACATTTGCTCAGACTACTTTAAACTAGAACGTGGCACTAGACAAGGATGCCCCTGTCACCGCTGCTGTTTGCATTGCCATTGAACCACTGGCAATACATTGTCGAAATACTGATCAGATAAAGATTAGCAGAAGGACTGGAACAGAAAATCTCATTATATGCAGATGATATGGTACTGTATATATCGGACCCAGAAAATTCTGTGCCTGCAGTCTTAGCAGCACTCACAGAATTTCAAAAGATCTCTGGTCTCAGAATTAATCTGAATAAAAGTGTACTCTTTCCAGTGAATTCTCAAGCATATAATATTAGATTAGACACCCTACCTTTTATCATTGCAGAACAGTTTAAATACCTAGGGTAAACATCACAAGTAAACATAAAGCTCTTTATCAACAAAATTTTCGTCTGCATGGAAAAAATTAAACAAGACTTGCATAGATGGTCAACCCTTCATCTCACACTAGCTGGAAGAATTAACACTGTTAAGATGAATATTCTTCCTAAGCTCCTTTTTATTTCAAAACATCCAATATACATTAATAAATCATTTTTAAGCAATTAGATTCAACAATAACCTCATTTATTTGGAATTCAAAACATCCACGCATCAAAAGAGCGACCCTACAAAGACAAAAGGCAGAAGGCGGCATGGCTCTACCTAACTTCCAGTTTTATTACTGGGCAGCAAATATACAGGCGATAAGAACCTGGACACAAATAGAAGAACATACACAGGCATGGACCGCAATAGAAGTAAAATCCTGCAGTACTTCTTTGTATTCCTTGCTCTGCGCTCCAATAAACACGTTATCGGCAATACACTAATAACCCAATTGTGCTCCACTCACTTAGAATCTGGAACCAATGTAGAAAGCGGAGAAGATTCTATCTGTGGCACCCCTGCAAGAGAACCACCTCTTTCAACCTTCACAAACATATGCAGTTTTAATATCTGGAAAAATTTGGAATTAACTTGCTTAGAAATCTTTATATAGACAAAGTCTTTGCATCCTTTGAACAATTACATTCCAAATTTAACATTCCAGCTACAAATTTCTTTCACTATCTTCAAATCAGGAACTTTGTTAAACAGAACCTTCCAGATTTTCCTCATCTTGCACCCTCATCCATGCTGGAAAAATATTGCTCAATCTCAAGGATTAGACTCCATCTCTACAATATATAAAATCATTTTACAATCCCTCCTTTCAAAGATCCAAGAGGACACTGGGAAAAGATCTCTCAATTAATATATCAGAAAAGGAGTGGAAAGTAGCAATGCAGAGAATTCACTCGAGCTCCATATGCACAAAGCATAAAATTATACAACTCAAAACTATATATCGAGCACATCTGTCTCGACTTAAACTCTCCAAAATGTTTCCAGGGCATGATCCAACCTGCGAACGTTGCAACCAAGTCCCAGCCTCACTGGGTCACATGTTCTGGGCCTGCACCAAATTAACATTATTCTGGACAAAATTTTAATTACCTCTCAGACAGCCTTGGACTCACAATCCCTCCTAACCCATTAACAGCTGTGTTTGGGGTTCTTCCAGAGGGGCTTAAAGTGGAGAAAGACAAACAATGGGAAACCGATGTGTTATATTATTTGAAATTGGAAAAAATCAAATACTCAGTTAGAGGATCCGTACAGACTTTTTTCAAAACATGGCAGGATCTAATCAGTAACATTTTAAAGTAAGGTCATGAAGCCAGAGAATTTATTAATTTAGGTATATTTACAAGCCTTAAATTTTACGCCGTTTGGCTTGCTCTCTCTCTCAGGGGTGGGGATCGATCTGTTCTTAACTCAATTTTTCTTTTTGTAAAAACTTGATTGCTTTGTATGGATTGCAATAAAATTAATAAAAAATAAATAAATAAGTAATATGCTGCACATTATGGCCTTAATGATTTTCTTCTCGAGCTGCCTGTTATCGTGTATACAGTAGTTAATAACTGTCTTGTGGGGTTAGATACATCTTTGAAATGTAGTATTTAATCTTAGTTTTGCTCCTCCTGTTGTCTTAAATGAGAGTATCTCAGAAATGAAATGGCTTCACCTACTTTAAGTCTCCATCTACTGTTGATTTCTTTCCTCTCTTTGGTTTCCTTTTTTACAATCACTAATGACTGTTAAGTGGTCCACATAGATTACTGCTTGATACTTCTTGAATGTAGTGCTTTCTCTGTTCCTTGTCTTTCTATCCATTTCCCAGTCTAACACTACACCTTTGCCATTTGCAGATTTTTTTACTTTCTAGAAGCTTAATTCCCACTGTTTGTCATTCTTCAACCTCTTTTGTCAAATGGTTATAATATGTTTACTTGTAAATAAATGATAGTTACAACAAATACAAGTATTGCAGTTATACTGTACAATAATAATTTTCCTTAATAATCCATGATACAATGTTATTAAACTTTATATAACAGATGTTTGCTTCATGCACATTCAAATAGCTTTATCATTAAATTATGATTCACATATTAATTACACGTTTATAAGATATTCTACTTCTTTCATTATATGTCATAGGGCAGGTCTTTGGATCGCCAGTTCCTCTGTTATATTCTGTCCACTGCTCTTTTATGCATTTCTTGGTATGATTTACCATCTTTCAGATAATAAAATTTGTGCAGCCTTAGCATTCCCCTTGATTTCTTTTTCCTTCGTTTTACTTTTGAGCAATGCCTCTCGTCATAGTAAACATCCTATCCAGTTTTGTTGCCTTTTTCTCACTGTTTCCATTATGCTCCTTTCTTCACCAGTCCTTTCTAGCAATTCTTCATTAGATAATTTATTAATCTAACTTATCTTGAAAGTCCTTCTTCATAGCCAGAGTTCAAATGCTTCCATTTATATCCCATTCCTTTTGCAGACTGGTTCATATATAGATTCCTAATAAGTCTTCTGTCCCACCAATCTACTCCTATTGTATGTCTCTCAATATTCCTAGGTAATTTACCCAATTTACTTAGTCAAATACTTTCTTCAGGTTCACAAAACAGACATATAGTTATTTATTACATTCTAGACTACCCTCACTCAGCATCCTTAGCACTCCAATTGCATCTCTCATTCCCACTCCCTTCACTGAATTCAAACTAACCTTCTGGTATATAGTTTTCTGTCTTTGTTCTTAATTGTTTTGCTGTCAACTAAAACATTACCTTTGATGCATGTGATGATATGTTTATTATTCCACAGTCTTCACAATTTTTTGCAATTGTCTTCTTCTGATAATGGTATTAAAACCACTTCATCTGGCTATTCGCCTTCAAAGATTTTCTGATACGCTGCTTTTAGTTCTTATTTCCCCTTTTCACCCAGATTTTTAATTATTTCTGCTAATATGTTGGTCTTGTCCTTGTTGTTTTACCATTTTTAAAACCCAATGGCACTGTGATATTGTCAATAAAATGTGAAATAATCTGTCTCTTAAAGTTGTTGGAAAAAATAACTTTTGCCCTGCACAAAGTAAATGTCTTAAATCGCGGGTTCCTAAACTCCATCCTGGTGACCCACTGTGGCTGCTGGTTTTTCATTTAATTACATGGTAGTTTCTTATCTCTTATTTTACATTTAGAAAAGCAATTTTTCCTGCTTTCAATACATCACCTTCAAAAACTCTGTATACTTGTTGTCTAATATATTCCACCCCTTGATAGTTATGATTGTAACAAAATAATAAAGGCTATTCACTTCACTTATCAGTGGTTTTAACGTTGTTGCTGATCAGTGTATCTTCTGCAAATAGAGATATGCTTTCATGGTTTAAAAAAAAAACAGGGTGGAAGAAGCAGAGCCAAGTCACAGTATTACCTCAAACCCTAAAGATATCATGGCCAGCCTGTATGCTGGTACTGTGAGTGCTGTGCAGAGTGGAGGCAGAACCTCTGTGTTTTTCCCAGTTGATTCTGAGGTTTGTCAGGGATGTGTTCTTGCTCCTAGTCTGTTCAATGCTTGTATGGACTGTGTGTTGGGCAAGGTCGTGGGGTCCAGCGGCTGTGGGGCATCTGTTGGTGAAGAAAGATTTATGGATCTTGACTTTGCTGACGATGTTGTGATCTTCGCAGAGTCAATGGAGGCTCTGATCAGGGCACTCGAGAGACTGAGTGAGGAGTCTGAGTGTCTGGGTATGCAAGTGTCCTGGATAAAAAACAAGATCCAGGCCTTTAATGAACTCTTGGGCACAGCCATCAGCAGTGTGTCTGCAGAGAGAGTGTCGACCTTGTTGAGAAGCTTACTTACCTTGGCAGTGAAATTCATGTCTCTGGTGACTCTTCCTATGAAATCAGTAGGCGGATTGGGAGAGCATGGGAGGTCATGAGGTTCCTGGAAAGGGGTGTGTGGCGCTCCCGATATCTATGCAAAAGGACGAAGGTCCAAGTCTTTAGAGTCCTGGTGCTTCCTGTCTTGTATATGGTTGCGAGACATGGACGCTATCCAGTGACCTGAGACGAAGAATGGACTCCTTTGGTACTGTGTCTCTCCGGAAAATCATTGAAGACCGTTGGTTTGACATTGTGTCAAATGAGCGGTTGCTCATGGAGTCCCGAATGAGGTACATTACCTGCATTGTGAGGGAGCGTCAGTTACGGCACTACAGTCATGTGGCTCGCTTCCCCGAGGGTGATCCGGCTCGTAAGATCCTCATTGTTGGGGACCCGAATGGTTGGACCAGGCCAAGGAGTCCCCCACGTAACACCTGGCTGCAGCAGATAGAGGGTCTTTTTTGGAGGGTGGGACAGGTCCGCATGTCTGCCTGGGAGTTGCCAACCGGGATCCCGAGTTGTTTTGTCATGTAGTGGGTGCGGCAACACACTGTACCAGTGCATGCTCCCCAACCTGACTTGACTAAAGATCTCTTATCAAACTCTTGAACCATTTATCATGGTATTGATTAAAAAAAATCTGAAATGTCTGTGCAAGTAATACGTCTGGAATGCTGGACAATTGAGATTCATAATTATTTAAAAAAAAAGTTACAACTAATCACTACTTTCTGATGGTAAACTGGGAGCAACATATTTATGTCACTGAATTCACTTGGATTTTTTACAGTACAGCCTGAGAACTTAAGCTGTCAAATGAATGGAGTTAGTGTACTGTCTCCTTTGGCAGCAAAGACAAAACTAGTCAGCAAACTTCACTAAGAAATAAAATTAATATTATGAAATGTGCACAAAAATGCTTTAACAATTCTCCATGAAAGAAAACATGAAAAATCTGATTATGTTCTGTATGCTTTTTGCATGTTTGTTATAACCTGCATAATTGATTAATATTTGTTTCAAAGGTTTCAGCTAGTAGTGAAAGTGATGGGTGCATAAATTACAGCATCCTTTGACTATTTCTTGTTTTATATAACCTGCTTAATAACTGTTGTGTGATTTACGCAGGGGGTTAACCAAAAGTAATTTAGTAAATTACATACAAAGCTATCGAACATACACCCAAATACTACCTAAAGTAAATGTTTGAAAATTTAATTCTCTTTTTTCATGTTTTTTTTGTTACTTTATGGGTGAAATCATTCAGTGTTTTTGTTAAATTTTGTGTCTAAGTAAATGTTTTCATTGAAGCATTGTTACTGCTACCTCATGAGTATGTGAAATACAGTATTACTTATTATTTAAGGGCAAGTGATTATGAAAGGAACTCCTCTCACCTTTTTAAATATAAAAGAAACACTTGGTCTTATTAAAATAATTTTTAAAAAGTATCCAGAATTAAGTTCATTTAACGGCATTGCTCTTTTTGACCCTTTACAAATGTTTATGCAGTCCTCAATCAAAGATCCAACTTTTCTGTTGTTCACATTTCCAGGTTGAAGGAAGTTAATGCAAAGAAAAAATATATCCTCATTTTGAAAAATTATGTACTGGTATCTGAGCACATTTCACCAATGTTAGTGTTGTTACATTGGATACCTGTGTCTTTTAGAATTGACTAAAATACTACTAAGGGTTTACAAAGCATTACATAATCGCACCCCCTCCTATGTTTTGGAATGTCTGTCCCCTTACAATCCATGTTGTAATCTCAGATCTTCAAATGGTCTGCTTATAATTTCAAGAGCCAACCTGAAAATAACTGGTGAGGCTGCCTTTTGCTGTTATCACCTTCAATTTGGAATACTTTACAAATGGAAATTTTCTAGGCTAGTACTGTAGAAAAAATTTAAAAACTGATAAAAACCCTTTACTGTAAAATGTTTTTTTCATAGCCACATTTTAATTGTATCCTTATATGGGGATTGAAGTACCATTTTTTCTGCAATTCCGTATTAATCTGTACTATTCTCTGCTGTCTTTTCTGGTTCTTCTGTGGTGAACATCTGCACCACCACCTGATAAAGGTACCATGCTGGCGCCCGCATTTATGGATTGAATGGTGGGTGTCTCAGATGTCCACTTGACCATCATCATCAAATTCTTTCATGTGAATCTTGAAAACCATGAGGACGGATTTAGACCATTAATGTTAGGTAGAATGCCCAGTGGGGACTGGGCAGTCTATTGGCCTTAGAACCCCTGAAGATTTTGTTTTTTTTCTCCAGCCTAACTGGAGTTTTTTTTGTTTTTAGTTTTTTTTTTCTGCCCATCCATCCTTTACCTTTTTCTTTGTTACATACTGTATAATATTACTGCCTAATCTTGTTTGTTTATATCTTATATATTAACTTCTTTTTATATCATATTGTAAAGCACTTTGAGCTGCATTGTTGGTAAGAAAATGTGCTATATAAATAAATGTTGTTTTTGGCAGCAGAATAATCACACGCTTGTGAGAGGCAGGTCAGTGATAAAATCACCAGAACAATGTAGTTATGGTGTTGAGGACAAGACAGCAAATCAGTACATGTAAGTGATACTTTAGCATGACAGTTTATGAAATGGCCTGCCACCAATTATATTACATCAGCAGTCAAAGATGGCCACCAAAGGAGTTATATAACAGTGTGTTCCAAACTAACAGGTAACACTGTTGTATGTAGAGCCAGACCGTTAATCTATAGGTTAAAAGAAATGGGAGCACAGAAAAAGGAAAAAGGAGTACATAGGGCAAACTGATTTGTGTTTTCTATGCAATAAAATGATGCTATGTACTTTAATACATTGCTTTTTATCATGACACATGATTGGTGATGTGTCGCATGTTGTTCAGACATGCAAGTAACAATTTCACTGTACTCTGTACACATTACAATATTAAAACACTTCTCTTTGTCACCATCACCATCAAAGCTTTATTAACCTCAAAGTGGACTACCTCAGAATATGTACATTTTCATTGTTCACAAGTTTAATTGCTTGTGAGCTATCAATTGTATAAGACATTAGCATCATGGACTATATTAAAGAGGTAAATAATAAAGCTCAATTCTCCTTAAACCTATTAAACAATTCAAAGATCATTGGGGGGTTCTCACCTCTTTCTTATTAACTCCTGTAGTATTACATATTTTTATTCCAATTCTGTCTTCACGGTTGATCACTAATATACCTCTAACTGGCTGATAACTAGTACACATTAAAATATTTACAGGTGGGGAGCAGTAAGATAGGTGTTGGTCAGGATATTAGGCTTAATTAAAAGGACAGAGAGCAAAAGTATTACTCCTAAAAGGACAGTTAAAAAACAACCAGAATCTACTAAGTAGAATAATGGTCAAAAATACAGGCCAAAGTCTTACCATGTCATTTTCCAACTTACTAAATCCAGATCAGAGTTGCGGGGGGTGCTATAGCTTATCCCAGCTAGCATAAGTCAGCACAAAGCAGGAACAAACCCAGGACAGGGTGCCAATCCATTGCGGGGCAAACATACTTGGGCTAATTTGGTGTCTTCAATTCGCCTAACCTGCATGTCTTTGGACAGTGGGAGGAAACCCACACAGATATGAGGAGAACACACAGGGAGGCCCCAGAACTCGCACCCTGGTGTCCTTATCGTGAGGCAGCAGTGCTACCACTGTGCCACTGTGCTGCCCAAAGGCCAAAGTCATTATCAGAAAATCTAAATGAACAAAACAACAAACAAGGCTCAAAGTAGCAAAACAAGTGTAAATCTTTGAGACAAATAGTCAAATACTGTATGATTCATTCACTGTACTACACTTTGAACTGGAAAAATACCCATTCTTCCTCTAACCTGTACCTTCTCTGTAAAAGAGCAATTACTGCTTCAAGCTATAGCCCCCAATGTGGGAGTTTACCTCATAATTTAAATGTTAAGACACAGGAATACTCAATATCAGCTGCAGGTCAGTGTACTGAATAACTGATAACCTTAGAAAAGGGGTTTAACATGCAGAAAATCTGGCATTATTCTGTCATCAAAAAACACAACAGGTAAAAATATGGTGAGTACCGTCACATCTGCTATATTTGAATGTACAAAATTTATATGAGTTCCCTCACTCTGTAAATGGAGTCAGCTTGCCAATTTTTGGCCTGTTTAATGTAAGTCATACTTCTCCCTCTACAATTTCCAAATCACTCAGCACCTCCTTAGTAATACCTTTTAATGCTGGGAGTGTATCTACTTCCTCACTTATGAAGACTTCAGAAAAATCTGGGTTTAGAGCATTTGCTATTTCACTGCCTATATTTTTTAATTCCCCTTTACAAATCCTAAGGCACTTCAACTCCTCCTTGACTGTTCTTTTATTAATAAAATACTGAATGAAAGAACCTGTTTGGGTCATCTTTCACCTTATCTGTTATATACCTCCCTAACTGCCTTATAGTTTCTCTAATATCTTTCTTAATGGTTGCTCTGATGTTCTCATACGCCCTATGATTCACAAGGGAGTTATTAATGTTATAAACCTCACACAGCATTTTTTTCCTTTACAGCTTCATCTTTCAATTCTTTATTAATCAAATGCAGAGTGTTTTTTTTTTTAATTTCCTACTAATTTCAAATTTAGATATGTACCTGTTCTGCATTCTTTGTAAACCATTTGTAAACTTCGTTCACTGTCTCCACACTTAAAAGCGTATCCCAATCCACCCTCTTAAAAAAGTTAAAAGTTTTAGTTTTTGCATTCCCACAATTCTAAAACACAGAGAATTACATTATATTGTGGCCACTTAGCACATAATGGTTCAATCACCTCTACACCCTCAATTGTAGCCTCATTAGATTATCACAAAATACTGTACTAAATCTAGACGTGCTTCCCCCTGCATTGGTGCTTTAACATACTGTGTTAGAAAACAGTCACTGATTACTTCTAAAAACTCCTGATCTTGTGCTCCACTATTTACAAGGTTAGCCCTGTTAATACTCAGTAAGCAAAAGTCCCCCATGATTTTGATATCCATTTTAATATTAATATTGGTAAAAAGTACATTGAAATTGCTGCCTTCATTGGGTGGTCTATAACACACTCCTAAAACAAGGCATTTTTCCCCAATGCTTTCAAAGCCAGATGTCCTCACTAAGGGGTTCGTCATCCAACTGAATAGGACTGCGTTTAAATTCAGTTTGACATAAACAGCATCCCCACATTTCTGTTCTGTCTGTCCTTCCTAAAATATGTGCATCAATCTGTTATACTTATCTTTTTATTTAGTTTCCATTAATGCTAAGCCAGGTTTCTGTTATTGATAAACAGATTTATGTTACTGCTTGAAAGAAATTTGTACTGTACATAAACAAATGGGCATTATACTTGTAAATCCTCTTAGGCTGATATTCAGTATAGAACAGTTGCTAAAATAAAATAAATGTATGCTTTTGTCAATCTAATATGGAAGGAAAAATCTATTTTCTATCAGGTACATTCAACACATGCCCATGAATGAGGTTTTTTCAGTTTTATTTCACTTGTTTACTTTTACAAGGAACTGGTTTTGCATTAAGTGATTGTGATAAGTCACTTAATTTGTCAACATATTCTCTAAAAATAGTGTAAAATGCATGTGTTTTCAATGCAGTGTTATGTACTTCATCTAAATTTATTTTATTAGCATAGCATTTTTTTCTGTATCTAATAGGAACATTGCTCAAAGGAAACTGAATCTTCTAAGTACTTTAGCACTTTTAATAATTTGTTATCACACTGTTGTCTTTGATAACTACATGTAAGTGCAAACAGAGCCACTCTAAATTTGGTAATCATTAACAAGAATATTCTGTCAGTGCTGCAAAGAAATGTCACTTTAACTCTTTTTCTGTTAAAGATATTTAATTATTAACATCATGTTTTCCTTCAAATGCAGCACACAGTGTCTATTAAAAGTATTCACCCCCCTTGTATGGTTACTCTTATTATTATTATACAATATTGAATCACAGTGGATTTAATTTGGTCTTGTCACCACTGATCAACATAAAAAAGATCTTTGTCCAAATTGAAAACAGATTTCTATGAAGAGATCTAAATGAATTATATATATAAAACACAAAATAATTGATCGTGTAAGTATTCATCTCCTTCTGATCAGTATCTAGTAGATGCACCTTGAGTCTGTGTGAACAGGTATCTCCCTATATAAGCTTTGGGCATCTGGATAATACACTTTCATCAAATATTTTTGAAAATTTGCTCAAGGTCTGTCAGGTGGCATGGGAATCATGAATGATCAGCCTTTTTCAATTCCAACCACAAATTCTTAATTGGATTTGAGGGCTGTGTCCATGTTTAACACGCTTCTCAGAGTAGGAAAACAGTCCTAACTGGCTCAGAAATCTCAGAGTGTCACAAATTTGCTCCTGCTTTTGGGATTAAAAGCATTGTGTTAGTTTTCCTAGTTTAGGAAACTATTCCTAACTTCACCAGGATTTAGGAGACCTTGTGAGTAGTCCTAACATGCTAGAAAGCTGCCAGAAGATGAATCAGGCAGAGATTGGCAACACGCATTCTGAGAAAGTGGAATGTTTTGGACAACAATGAACTTTTCAAAATATATTGATTTAACAGAGATGTAATGATATTCGGAACAAATTCTATACATTACATAATCACTCTATCTACAGTATGTGGAGAAGCCATGCGCTGTTTGCCAAAATGAAAGCATTGGTAACTTTACGTGTAAAATGCAGCTTTTCAATAGCAAGGATTTGTGAATGTTATAACCAAGCATTTCTCAAATTTTGCACCAAACTTTTAATGCCCTTACACCATATGACAGAATCCACAGATGTATACAATTTCTTACCACTCCACGTGAGGTAATGTTAAAGCAAGCTGCATTCATGCAAATTGGTACATACATCAAGATCACTGCCCCAAGTAGTCATACACGCATATGGTGAATTTCCAACAGAAATCATGGCGGTACAAGAGGATGTCTGTGCTGTGGCCGCTCCATGCAACTCAAAATCAGTGCTAAATGTTTTGTGCCATCGTCTGCATTCTACAGATCCTTTGTTGTCTGAGTGTTCCGGTATCACGCACACCTGCGTGTATGACCATAAAACTCTTCTACAATACTGAAAACAGAACAAGCAGCACTGGGTGCGATGTTCCTGAGACCCTGCGGGAGGTCCACCTGCTTTGCAGAGCAGACTGCTGGACCTCAGAGCAGCTTGGGACTACTAGTCAGTGTAAACGGTATGACCAAACCTGAAAGCGGAGAAAGTGGGCAGTACTTTGAACTTCGCTAAGACTAAATTCGACAAGACCTGCTCTCTCATCCCTTCTACTAGCAAATATGCACTCTCTGGACAACAAAATGGACTATTTAAAGATCTGACATACTACACGAAGGAACATGAATGATTGTTGAGTTTTGTTTTTTCCTGAAACTTGGTTGCATGACGGCATTCCGGACTCAGCGGTGCAGCTGGCCAGCTGCTCTTTGTTCTGCATTGACAGAGACAACACAAGGTGCGAAAAAAAACAAGGTGGCAGCATGTGCATTTAAATTAACAATTAGTGGTGCACAAGTGTTACGGTAGTCTCTAGACCAGGGGTCTATAACACGTCGCTCGTGAGCTACCGGTACCACTCCTTTCCAAGTAGCTCGCCAAAGGGTTAATGAATCCTACATAAATTTGAAAACTTTATTAGTCAAATTAGGGGTGGGCGATCTTTCCAAAAAATCATATCACGATCCTTTTAACACAAAATTACGATCCACAATCTTTTCAAAGTGGCATGCATTTAAGAGAATATCCGGACTCAAACTCATCAAGACCTAAGTAACACTTTATTTTAAATATCAAACAAAGTTGAATTCAATTGTTCTCTCATTTGCTAGCTAAGCGGAGTTAAGGTACACACCCCGCAGATGGTGAGTGAGTGAGGAAGGCCCCTCCCCTCGGCCCGCTGTATGTTTCTTGGAGTCACACAAATAAATCGGTACCGCAAGCGAACTATGATACATAGCAAAATGAGAGAAGTCGCAAAATCAACCGGAATGTTCAAGCAAATTATAGAAAAAAACCCGATCTAAATCCATTAAGTAGTTCTCTCGTGAAAAATGTACAGACAGACAGACAATGGATTTTATATATAATATATTAGTAAACCTTCAAAATAATGTGCAGTTAAAATCTCAACAGCATTCTCAGTATTTCTGGAGCTTATTAGAGCCAGATAACTATAAGAATCTTCACCAAGCAGCTCTGAAAATGTTTGCTTTACTTGGGTCTACATATCTCTGTGAGTCTGCCTTTTCTGACATGAATGTCTTGAAATCAAAGTTCAGAACAAGACTGACAGATAAACGTTTAAATTACTCCATAAGAGTGAACCTAAGTGGCTACACTCCACCATACACCTGCCTCTCTTGTTGGCTCCATGCAGTGCTAGTCATGTCACTAACTAAAAAACACATCACACATGCAACTGGACATGTGAATACTCTTGTGAAGTGAAACAGTGACATGAAACAAAATGACAAATGAATAAGTCTGTGTACTTGGATTTGCATTGTTTTGTTTTGACAGCATTCATGTTTTAATTCAATAGTGTGAGATACACTAGAAAATGCATACAGACATACAAAATGCACTTGCAGGTGAACTAAATATGTTTTTGTGATGTTTTAATGCAAAATGTGAGTTATGGACACCAACATTTTGTAAATGTTCAGGCAAAACAAGCTTATTCAGTTTACTTGGGTTGAAATAAGCTATGAGAATTGTCACACACGTGCGCATGGGAAGCAGCTAAAGGGCTTGAGTAAGGGCAGTTCCAAGACATACCGGGATGTGGCAGAGTGCACTGACTCTTTTTCTTTCTTGCCTACAGACCATTCACGGGAGATTCCACCTGTTCCTCTTGACGTCACTTCCAGGACCGAACCTATGGAAGGAGACCTTGCCGGCTCCGGCCCCTGTGATGTCACGTCCGGGCTCGAGCCAATGGCAGAAGACCTTCATGAGCCCAACCCCTTTGACTTCACTTCCTGTCTTCCTCTTTAAAAACCTCCACCTTTTCCCTATTCCCTCAGTTCTGTTTTAAGCTCGGTTTTGTGCACATCAGTGCTATATTCATTTGATCAACTTTGCAGCCAGGAAATCAATTATACGGGTGGCTGCCCCAAACCTTTTTATGACTCTAATGTCTGTTTTTTGCAAATAATAAACGTTAGCTTTCGGCCATTTTCATTTTTTAAATGTAGCTCACAGGGGAAAAAAGGTTGGAGACCCCTGCTCTAGACACTGTTCTGCTATCATGGATTTTATAGCAGTGAGAGTTTAATTTGGTTGTTTTATTTGCCGTGTACCTGCCACCTACCGCTAATACTAACTAGGCGCTAGCGGAATTGTACGAGGCTGTAAACAACCTGCAAACTGCCCTCTGCCTTTATTATTGCTGGCGACTTCAACCACACAAACCTTAAATTAGTTCTGCCTAGATTCTACCAACATGTGAATTTTACAAACGGGGTGATAACTGTTAAAAACAATGTTTACGCCAGCATTAAAGATGCTTAACTAGCTGAGCCCCACCCCGACTTTGGCAACTCTGACTACATATCCGTCAAAAATTATCCCAACCTACAGTTCTCTGCTGAAATGCACTAAACCAGTCCAGAGAGACATCAAGGTGTGGCCTGAGGGGGCCATCTCAGCACTTCAGGACTGTTTTGAGTGCACAGACTGGCCAGTGTTTACAGAGGCTGCTACTCGTGACAGCTGCATTGTCATGGAGGAGTACACTGTAGTTGCAACTGGCTGTACTAGCAAATGCACTGAGTATTTCACTGTCTCCTTGAGGGTAACTATAAGAGCCCACCAGAAACACTGGTTGTCTGCAGAGGTCCAGAGGATGCTGAAAGCCCGGGATGCTGCCTTCAGATCTGGAGAAAAGACCACCCTCAAAACTTTGCAAGCTAACCTGGCTAAGGCAATCAAGAAGGCAGAGTATGCGTACTGTATGCTCAAAAAATACAACAAAATCAGAGATACACTGAACATGTTGAAGGGGTCATGTCATCACAGACTACAAACCAGAACCTTCTCTCTATTACAGTGATGCCTGACACTTTGAATGTCTTCCATGCACAGTTCAATGCACTCAACAGTGAGCCCAGAAAGAAATCCACCCCTCTCCCAGACAAGTAGATAATCTGTCTGACCACAGCCGCAATGAAACAAGCTCTAATCAAAACAAACGCACACAAAGCTTCTGGTCCTGACAACATACTTAGATGAGTGCTCAAGGAGTGTGCCAACCAGATGGCTGACATCCTCACTGATGTGTTCAACATCTCCTTGAGTCAGACAGTTGGTTCCAAAGAAATCATATGTAATTTGCCTGAATGATTATCACCCCATGGCAATTCCATCAGCCATCATGAAGTCTTTCAAGAGACTAGTCATGAGCCACATCAAAGCCATCCTCCCCAGTTTTCTGGACCCCCTTTCAGTTTGCATACAACCCCAACCGGTCTACAGATGCTGCCATAACCACTGCACTTCATCTGTCACTGACCCACCTGGACAAGAGAGACTGTCATGTAAGGATGCTGTTTATCGACTTCAGGCAAGCATCCAACATTATCATTCCACACAGACTGTTCACTAGGCTGAGCGGGATGGGTCTCAACACCCACCTTGTAAACTGGATTTTAGACTTCCTGAAGAAAAGGCCTCCAAATCAGCCTCAACACCTCCAGAACTATCACACCGAGCACAGGAGTATCATAGGGCTGCATCCTTAGCCTGTTGCTTTTTACACTGCTGACACATGATTGCTCAGCAGAGTTCACTTCAAACCAGATCATCAAGCCTGTCGTGGCGGTAATCCCCGAACCCGTTAGTGGACACCGGCGGTGGGGGATGCCGTCAAGCTGAAGAAGGAGTCCTATAGGACTTTTTTGTCCTGTGGGTCTCTGGAGGCAGCTGATAGGTACCGGCAGGCCAAGCGGAATGCGGCTTCGGTTGTTGCTGAGGCAAAAACTCGGGCGTGGGAGGAGTTTGGAGAGGCCATGGAGAACGACTTTCGGACGGCTTCGAGGAGATTCTGGTCCACCGTCTGGCGTCTCAGGAGGGGGAAGCAGTGCAGTGTCAACACCGTATATGGTGGGGATGGTGCGCTGCTGACCTCGACTCGGGACGTTGTGGGTCGGTGGGGGGAGTACTTCGAAGACCTCCTCAATCCCACTAACATGCCTTCCAATGAGGAAGCAGAGCCTGGGGACTCTGAGGTGGGCTCTCCCATCTCTGGGACTGAAGTCACCAAGGTGGTCAAAAAACTCCTTTGTGGCAGGGCCCCGGGGGTGGATGAGATATGCCCGGAGTTCGTTAAGGCTCTGGATGTTGTAGGACTGTCTTGGTTGACACGTCTCTGCAACATCGCATGGACATCGGGAACAGTGCCTCTGGATTGGCAGACCGGGGTGGTGGTCCCCTCTTTAAAAAGGGGGACCGGAGGGTGTGTTCCAACTACAGAGAGATCACACTCCTCAGCCTCCCTGGAAAAGTCTATTCGGGGGTTCTGGAGAGGAGGGTTCATCGGATAGTCAAACCTCGGATTCAGGAGGAACAGTGTGGTTTTCGTCCTGGTCCCGGAACAGTGGACCAGCTCTTCACCCTTAGCAGAGTCCTGGAGGGTGCATGGAAGTTTGCCCAACCAGTCTACATGTGTTTTGTGGACTTGGAAAAGGCGTTCGACCGTGTCCTTTGGGGAATCCTGTGGGGGGTGCTCCGGGAGTATGGTGTACCGGACCCCCTGATAAGGGCTGTTTGGTCCCTGTACAACTGGTGTCAGAGCCTGGTCCGCATTGCCGGCAGTAATTCGAGCCCGTTTCCAGTGGGGGTTGGACTCCGCCAGGGCTGCCCTTTGTAACCGATTCTGTTCATAACTTTTATGGACAGAATTTCTAGGCGCAGCCAGGGTGTTGAAGGGGTCGGTTTGGTGGACTCAGGATTGGGTCACTGCTTTTGCAGATGATGTTGTCCTGTTTGCTTCATCAGGCCGTGATCTTCAGCTCTCTCTGGATCGGTTCGCAGCTGAGTGTGAAGCGGCTGGGATGAGAATCAGCACCTCCAAATCCGAGACCATGGTCCTCAGCCGGAAAAGGGTGGAGTGTCCTCTCAGGGTTGGGGGAGAGATCCTGCCCCAAGTGGAGGAGTTCAAGTATCTCGGGGTCTTGTTCACGAGTGAGGGAAGAATGTAGCGTGAGATCGACAGGCGGATCAGTGCGGCATCCGCAGTGATGCGGGCTCTGCATCGGTCTGTCGTGGTGAAAAAGGAGCTGAGCCGTAAGGCAAAGCTCTCAATTTACCAGTCGATCTACGCTCCTACCCTCACCTATGGTCATGAGCTATGGGTAGTGACCGAAAGAACAAGATCGCGAATACAAGCGGCTGAAATTAGTTTCCTCCGCAGGGTGTCTGGGCTTTCCCTTAAAGATAGGGTGAGAAGCTCAGTCATCCGGGAGGGGCTCAGAGTAGAGCCACTGCTCCTCCGCATCGAGAGGAGTCAGATGAGGTGGCTCGGGCATCTGATCAGGATGCCTCCTGGAAGCCTCTCTGGTGAGGTGTTCCGGGCACGTCCAACCCGGAGGAGGCCCCGGGGAAGACCCAGGACACGCTGGAGGGACTATGTCTCCTGGCTGGCCTGGGAACTTCTTGGGATTCTCCCGGAAGAGCTGGAAGAAGTGGCCGGGGAGAGGGAAGTCTGGGCCTCTCTGCTTAAGCTGCTGCCCCCGCGACCCGACCTCGGATAAGCGGAAAAGGATGGATGGATCGATGGATGGATGGACTGTTCACTGGGCTGAGCGGGATGGGTCCCATCTGATATTTGGAAGCCCTTGAACCCAAAACCGTCGATAATGTTACCGAGTGAGCTAAACAGTGAGACAACATTTGAGCAAGTGGGTGGTTAAAAAAAAAGTGCATAGTGCTTTTATTTAAAATCAGTCAACAAAAACAAAGTGTTCAAATAAATAGTGCTGTGCAGTTCCAAAGTTCAATCATTAAATAAATCTATACTAATAAAAGGCAAAGCCCTCACTGACTGACTCACTCATTAATCACTAATTCTCCAACTTCCCATGTAGGTGGAAGGCTGAAATTTGGCAGACTCATTCCTTACAGCTTACTTACAAAAGTTAGGCAGGTTTCATTTCGAAATTCTACGCGTAATGGTCATAACTGGAACCTATTTTTTCGACCATATACTGTAATAGACTGCAACTCGATGGCCGTGGGAGGCAGAGATGCGTCTTGCGTCTCGCATCATCACGCTTCCCACGTAATTGAGTGCCTTCCCATATAAGGCCATCCCTCAGCGGCAATCCAATAGAAACACTCTGCCACTAAATATTCAGACGAAAATGAGATGGTCAGGGTGGTGTTTGACACAAACTCAGTGAAACTGAGAGAGAAACTTTTAAGTGCCGGGTCTTAGCTAACATTAAATAAAGCCGTGGACATCGCGAGATCGCACAAGATAGCACAGGCACAGCTCAGAAGCTTCGATGCATGTATTCTGAGCGGCTCACGTGAAATGACTATGAACGCAGTAAGCAGAGAATAAGCAAGACCTCTAAAGAGCGCAGAGACGTTTTGATCATGTGAACGTGTCTGTAAAAGGTGGCGTCCTGCACTGCAAAAATACTGTAAAAGTCAGGCAGCCGGTGCATGGGAGTAACTGTGCCGGCCTTTGAGACGCTGACTGCGCTTCTGCCTTAAGTGAAAGTAAACACCTTTAATTTTTTTCCTCCTTCCCATGAGCTATAACCCAGACAGCTGCAAACATGGGATCCCATTTCTAGACAAACTAATATTAAGGCGCTTCGCACTTTCTTTTGCACATATACAATTATGAGGTCGTCAGGTCGGATTATGAAGACACGCACAGGAGTGGAGGACCGACAGTGCCATCCCGGACAGTTAATGGCAGGGCCATCTCTCCAGTCTACACGAGACCCACCGCGACGCTCATATCGCCAGCGAGGACGTCTCTCTACACTATATAAAAGAAAAAGGCAAGTTTCCTTTCTTTACACCTTTTTTCCTTTTATCCCAAACCAAAGCCATTCTCACTTAACACTGCAGAGGACACAAAACTAATTTTCTTTAATTGCTGGTAATGCCGGTAAGGCACATTACCAGAGGCAGAAATTTTGACGTTCACATAGAAAATGTAATTTCTATACCACAGCCGTCGTGTAGCGCCTTTCAAAAGGGATCAACTACCGAGAGATGATCCATATACATTTTAGCTGCTGTTAGTACTGCTTACCTGTTGTGTTATACCGTCTTTAAAATGTAGTTTACCCGAAACCACTCCAGTAGTGCTAAATGTATCATAACGTTACGTAAATGTTAATGTTTTACTGTTTAATAACTTATAGACTACATTTTATTTTTTTTCCCTTGTACTCAGTGACCCAAAGCTATATACACACATATAAACACATACATATATATACACATATATATATTTATATGTATATATATATATATATATATGTATATATTTGTATGTATATATATATATATATATATGTATACTAGCAAAATACCCACGCTTCGCAGCGGAGAAGTAGTGTGTTAAAGAAGTTATGAAAAGAAAAGGAAACTTTTAAAAATAACGTAACATGATCGTCAATGTAATTGTTTTGTCACTGTTATGAGTGTTGCTGTCATATATATATATATATATATATTGTGGAAGCTGGCCCGAACACAGACAGACGGACATCGTTATTTTCACCCAACACACGTTTATTTACAATTATTAATATTTACAATTCAGTGCACTTCCCAGTGCCTCCAGCACCGTTCCCCTAAAGTCCACACAGTCCTTTGTGCCTTTCTCCTGGCCACCTCCAGTCCTCTTTCTAGCTCCGTCCTCTTCCACTCGACTTCCGCCCTCAACTGGAGGGAGGTGGCCCCTTAAATAGGAACCCGGATGGGCTCCAGCTGCTTCCCGGCACTCCTCCATAGACACGCCCCAGTGTGGCAAAAGTGCCGTCTGTGCAACCGGAAGCCGTCCGGGTGTCCCCAGTTGTCTTCCCCCCAGCACTTCTCGCGGTCTGAAGGACCGGCCGGGGCTGCTACAATATATATATATATATATATATATATATATATACACACAGACACACACACACATAAACATATTTACATATACACATATCTACACATACACACACACATATATATATATATATATATACTAGCAAAATACCCGCGCTTCGCAAGCGTCGAAGTACTGCCTTAAAAGTTTTATTAAGAAGAAAATTAAACCTTTTTAAACTGAGGGAAAATATACCAATAATTATTTGTTAAGAATCTCTTTGTATACCACATTGTGAGTTCGGCCCTCCGGTTGTAATAGGACCAAGCTGTGCGCTGAGCTTACTCTTAAGCATGCAAGTACAGTTGGCCATGTGAACAGTAATCTTGTTTCAAATCTCACAGCTTGGATTGCTGCTGTCATAATCGGTTTGAGTTTCATGGTTTGTTTCAATTACGACAGTATTTGTAGGACTTGTGTTGAAGTGACATTCGGCATCTGTCCAGCGTTGTAAGTATACAACCAGTTTCATCAATAATTTCACATCCAGCTTTTGAGAGTTTAAACATTCATAAACATCAAAGTGTCCACTACTGAAATCATCACCTGTAAATCTAAGATGTTTAAGAGGCATTGGCGGTTGTCCAAAGGTGTAAAATATTTGGCCATTTCAGTACACTTGAAAGTGACAACCGAACAATTCAGCGGCAGCCATCAACTCACATACAGATGCATAGGTGAAGGGCTTAAGCATTTCACACTTATAGTGCTCCTGTGTAGTATAATTATCTCCTGTACCGTCATCAGTCCACACCTTGAACCTGTCCCAGTCATTCAATACATAAGACACAATGTTTCTCCAGATATCAAGAGTGAGCCTGATATGGCCGTGCAATATGTAACAAAGAGAATGGAAAAGATAGGTGCCATCTCCGGGCATGGAAACCACTCGGTAAGTGACAGTTCTTTGATCGATGGTGATCACCTCGATAGACATGTTAATTATCAAGCGGGGTCATTTTTGCTAAATCGCTTGTAATTCGACCTCTCCAAATTAGAATCATTGCTGTTATTGAACTATCTGGAGTATAAACACATGTTTGGTCTCTTTGTAAAGGTAACATTCTCTAGTTTCACCCTTAGTAGTCAGAATCACTGTAGGTGTGACTGATCAAAAGTTATGCACATTAGAACTCACAAAAAAAACAATTTTTTTTGTTCTCGCCTAAGTTTTTTTATGAAAATAAAGGAAAATAAAGCTGCAGTAGGTAGTTGGGGACAGAAACACACTATGTACCAACAGAATAACTTGTTGACTACTAACATTTCAAATTTGAAAAGAATACCTGTAAAAATGACATTTTACACCAGTTTTATGTGGGCATGCCCAGGTGCTTTTTAGAGGGACCATTATCCACATTTTGGAACGTATGGAAAAAGTGTAATAACTTTTGAATGCTTCAACCCACATATAACAATGAGGGCTCTACTGAAAGCTTACACCTAAAGGAATCTATATCTACACACAGTGTCACTCTATTAAAAATAAAAAATACACATTTCTATGTAAAAATAGTCAATACAAGTCTTATGGGCCAAAATATATATTTATATTTTTTATTTTTTACTTTTTTTTTTTATAAAATGCACACAAACTATATACATTTCTTTTACAAACTGTTACAACACAGCTCAGCGTTTTTCCATGTGCCACTTGATGGCAGCAATCACTAGCAAGCAGAAAGCACAAGGGCGTGGCACATGTCGCTCTCTGCCATTAGACGTCTCCTGGGCCGATTGATTACTTTCACGCCGCGTACATGCATCTATTATTTAATCGAGAGTGTATTTACGTTTATCGGTACTTTTATTCATATTTAAAATGCGAAAAAACTTGGCGAAATCACAATAAACAACCATGCACCAACTCTGCAGACTGGCACAAATGCCACCTTCGCGCAGCTCCGATTGTTTTGTTTACAAGTTAGTATGGCAAGTTACATATCAAAATGCTCGGCTGCTCATTGGCTGTAAGTTTTGAGTGTCACTCACAGTGTCCAATCAAACTGGTAGATTCTACCAGGGTTTGGAGTTGTACATCATCGTTCAGCTGTCTGTGACACTCGTTGGCTATACGAGGTGCCAGTCAACCCCAGACCCGTCGTAATTGGCCAACTTAGGTGTCGATCAGAAGCTAACACTTCCGTGTTACATGCGGTAGCATGGTTATCGCCGACAGAAACAAATTACGTCTGATATGATCAATAGAAATGAAAAATATTGCGTAGCTAGTCTCAAGTTATGAAACGTTTTCTGGAGTTTTTGTCCCTTTGAGGATATATTGTGTGTTTTGGACCTAATCGTTTTACTGGATTATATTCGCTGGAGCCTTACGGACACAATGGGATCAATACTGCTCGGAAATATTGATGTTTGACTTGCAGGGGGTCTTCAAAGGTAGGGAAAGTCAACTCTTAAAAGTATGTACTTCTCTGTAAAAAAGGCTTTAGTGTCAGTGCTGTGGTTGTTGTGTGTCAAAATGGTTTATATCAATGGTAAGACGAGACTTTGAAGTTTCATTTGATGGGTAGTATGTCGAGATGCATGGCAGATGGGCATGCACACATTACTGTAACGTTTTTAAAACGCTGTTATGTCCCGGGACCAGTACGTGTGCGCGTTAAGGGGTTAATGCGGGTACGGTTAGAATGATAAAGGAAATGGGTACCTGAACAATGTAAAGTAAGTCTAAAATACCTACACAATAACTATAATCGTAATAAATGAACAATAAAACAGTGGAGAAGCCGTGGATTAAATATAAAGGCTGTAGTTATCAGCAGGGAGACATGAATCCCTTGGCGAAGCAAGGAAGGGAATGTAGAGACTGGAGTGACGGACGGCCTTATATAGGCAGGCAGCCAGCCAACAACGTGGGAGGCGTTGGGATGGGGGACCCAATGCCACCTCACACGATGACTGAGCTGCAGGCTATGGACGTATATATGTACGTAAGTAGGATTCAGTTTGCGTTGGGAACCCGCGTACCAAATTTCTTGAAGATGGGCCCATAAGTAACAAAGACTGTTGAAAAGTTCAATATGGCGGCCAACAGTGGCATCATACCACCGAAATAAGTACCAAATTTCAGCCTTCTACCTACACGGGAAGTTGGAGAATTAGTGACATTGGAAAGTTCAATATGGCGGCCGACAGTGGCGTCATACCACCGAAATAAGTATGTACATTGGTTTCAGTTAGCGCAGGGAATCCGCCTACCAAATTTCGTGAAGATTGGACCATAAATAAGAAAGTTGAACATGGCGGACGTTGTCGACCGTTACGTGTAGAATTTCGAAATGAAACCTGCTTAACTTTTGCAAGTAAGCTGTAAGGGATAAGCCTGCCAAATTTTAGCCTTCTACCTACACGGGAAGTTGGAGAATTAGTGATGAGTCAGTGAGTGAGTGAGTGAGTGAGTCAGTGAGGGGTTTGCCTTTTATTAGTATACTGTAGATATATACATATACACATCTACATATATATACATATATATACACATATCAACATATATATACACATACATATACACATATACATACACACACATATACATATACACATACATACAGATAAATATACATATATATGCACACATACACATACATATATATATATATATATTGTGACGGACAGCCGGGTCCCATGCCCGGCCAGGACGCCTCTGCTGCATACGTCCCGGGGAGCCACCATGGACAGTGCAATACCTTTCCCGGGGCGCCTAGGGGCAGTCTTCCTGGAAGTGGGTCCTTCCTCATTCTCCCCCGTGGCTCCATGGGACATGGAGTCCACCACAGCCCGGGTTGGGAGATGGGGTGGCCGTTAGGGGGTGCTGCAGAGAGCCAGCCGCCACAAGGGACGATTTGCTGGTGTAGTCAGCAGGATCCCGGTCCGTCCATTTGGACCGGAACCTGCATTAAAAATTGTTGCAAAACCCGGCATAGTGAAGCGCAATAGCGCGAGGCACGTGCTCCACTCACCTGCGTGGAGAGCGTGCTCCCGCTGCAGCCGCAGGCAAGCACAGCGCACTGAAGCGTGCACACGCGGCAGGGACCGATGGCCAGCACGCGAGACACAGTGCAAGGAAGGCAAAGCGCGCACACGTGGCAGGAGCCGCAAGCCGGCATGCACCGCACAGCGCAAGAGAGCAACCAAGGCCGCCAAAGGAGCGAGGAGCTACAGCAGGCACCGGGAAGATGGAAGAAAAAAGCCGGGCGGACACAGAGGCCAATTGGCGGGCGCCGCCACGCTAGTCCGCCGCACGGGTTGCAGCCGGAGGTAGGTAATGGGCCGCGGGTATGTCTTTCCGCATGTGGATCATCCTACCTCCTGGACGCCGAGGAGCGAAACACCCGATGTGGGCAGGGGGACGTGTGTCCTTGGCGTGACGGCGGCGCCAGCTCGAGAGAGAGCGAGGCAGAGCAGTGTCTCCCTTTCGGCCTGATCCAGCGGCTGGGGGAGGAGAGCCCGGAAGAGCTTCCCAGTGTAGTGTCCAGGCAAGAAGAGCCGGAGCAGCTTCAAGAGCCAGGTAAAGGGGGGTGGGGGGGTGGTGCGTGTGTCAATCACCCGCCGAGGAGGATCTGCAGGCGGGGATGATGGACTCCCTTCCCTCTCCTCCGGACTACCCGAAGGGACCCGTGGGGGATCCACAAGGTCTTGTTGGCCACTATTAACATTTCCTGGGCTGTAGGGGAGGTGAAATCCGTTGTCCTCACCCTATAGTCCCTCTTGCAAGTGTTTCAGGTCCTGCAGGAAGTGAAGGAGGGGCTGGAGAAGAAGCTCGGCAGCCCGTGCGGAGCCCTGGCCGAATGGCTTTGTGACGGTGGGTGGCCAGCCTCCCACCGGCAGGACAGAGCGGTGCAGGTAAGTGAAGCCGGTACCGCAGAGAAAAAGGGACGGGGCGCATTGGCAGCTGTGTTGATCAGTACTACCTGTCAGGCGGGCCCGCCCACCACACGAGAGGCTGCTGCGATGACTGACAGCGGGGCGGACGAGCGTGGTGGAAACCGGCTGCCAAACAACCCCGCCCTGCTTTTCCCATAGGGGGACTCAGACCATCAGTGCATCCCAAAGAAAGAGGAGGAACCGGAAGCGGAAACCAGAACCTCCTTACAAGACGCAGTGTATGCCTGGACGGCTTGGGGCGCAGGAGGGCTGCACTGCAGAGGGGCGAAACCGTCACGAGCCCTCCTCGGAGGGGGTGAATAGGCAGGGGTTCCCTGACTGCTTCCGCTCACACCGGGGCCGTACTGGAGGGGGTCGGCTATGTTTTAACTGTGGCCGCAGTGGCCATGTCTGGCGGTGTTGTCCCGAAGGACGTCGGGGCAACACCCCCAGACCTGTTCGTTGTGTTTTCTTAGGGTGCAGCCGCGGAACCAGGGATACCGACTCCCCATCCTGAAGAAGACCGGCCCTCGCGGGTCCCATCTGAAGGAGGGGCAGTGTGACGGACAGCCGGGTCCCATGCCCGGCCGGGATGCCTCTGCTGCATACCTTCCCCAGGGCGCCTGGGGGCAGTCTCCCTGGCCGTGGGTCCTTCCTCAGTCTCCCCCGTGGTTCCATGGGACATGGAGTCCACCGCAGCCCGGTTTGGAGATGGGGTGGCCGCTAGGGGGTGCTGCGGAGAACCAGTCGCCACAAGGGACAATTTACCAGCCCTACCCGGAGGTGCTATTAAGACCAACTGGTCAGGCACCTGGACCACTTCCGGGTGGGCTATAAAGCGGGCCAACCTTCCTTCATTCTTGGCCAGAATCGGTAGGAAGAGGACGAGGTTGCCTGGGAGGAGTGGTGGTGGTAGAAAGGGTTGTTTAGAATTTTGTTTTGTGCTTTTGGGACTGTGTTGGGCCTGTGGGACATGGGGAAGACGTGCCCCACGGCTGAAGAGAAAAATAAAAACCCTATTTGTTTTACACGTGCCTCTGCGTGAGTCTGTGCCGGGTCGGGCGCTATATAGCCCTTTTACAATATATATATATATATATACATATACATACACACACATATATATGTATATATATATATATATATATATATATATATATATATATATATATATATATATACACACACACACAGGGACACATATATATACAGATCTACATATATACACACATATATATACACATATCCACATATATATATATATATACAGATCTACATATATACACACATATATATACACATATATATATATATATATATATATACACACATGCACATATACAGTGGGATGCAAAAGTTTGGGCAACCTTGTTAATAGTCATTATTTTCCTGTATAAATCGTTGGTTGTTACAATAAAAAATGTCAGTTAAATATATCATATAGGAGACACACACAGTGATATTTGAGAAGTGAAATGAAGTTTAAAGTTTATTGGATTTACAGAAAGTGTGCAATAATTGTTCAAACAAAATCAGGCAGGTGCATATATTTGGGCACCACAAAAAAGAAATAAAATCAATATTTAGTAGAACCGCCTTTTGCAGAAATTACAGCCTCTAAACGCTTCCTGTAGGTTCCAATGAGAGTCTGGATTGTGGTTGAAGGTATTTTGGACCATTCCTCTTTACAAAACATCTCTAGTTCATTCAGGTTTGATGGCTTTCGAGCATGGACAGCTCTCTTTAACTCACACCACAGATTTTCAATTATATTCAGGTCTGGGGACTGAGATGGCCATTCCAGAACGTTGTACTTGTTCCTCTGCATGAATGCCTTAGTAGATTTTGAGCAGTGTTTCGGGTCGTTGTCTTGTTGAAAGATCCAGCCCCGGCGCAGCTTCAGCTTTGTCACTGATTCCTGGACATTGGTCTCCAGAATCTGCTGATACTGAGTGGAATCCATGCATCCCTCAACTTTGACAAGATTCCCAGTCCGTGCACTGGCCACACAGCCCCACAGCATGATGGAACCACCACCATATTTTACTGTAGGTAGCAGGTGTTTTTCTTGGAATGCTGTGTTCTTTTCCTCCATGCATAACGCCCCTTGTTATGCCCAAATAACTCAATTTTAGTTTCATCAGTCCACAGCACCTTATTCCAAAATGAAGCTGGCTTGTCCAAATGTGCTTGAGCATACCTCAAGCGGCTCTGTTTGTGCTGTGGGCGGAGAAAAGGCTTCCTCTGCATCACTCTTGCATACAGCATCTCCTTGTGTAAAGTGCGCCGAATGGTTGAACGATGCACAGTGACTCCATCTGCTGCAAGATGATGTTGTAGGTCTTTGGTGCTGATCTGTGGGTTGACTCTGACTGTTCTCACCATTTGTCGCTTCTGTCTATCCGAAATCTTTCTTGGTCTACCACTTCGAGCCTTAACTTGAATTGAGCCTGTGGTCTTCCATTTCCTCAATATGTTCCTAACTGTGGAAACAGACAGCTTTAATCTCTGGGACAGCTTTCTGTATCCTTTCCCCTAAACCATGATGGTGAACAATCTTTGTCTTCAGGTCATTTGAGAGTTGTTTTGTAACCCCCATGTTGCTACTCTTCAGAGAAAATTAAAGGAGGAGGGAAACTTACAATTGACCCCCTTAAATACTCTTTCTCATTATAGGATTCACCTGTGTATGTAGGTCAGGGGTCACTGAGCTTACCAAGCCAATTTGAGTTCCAATAATTAGTTCTAAAAGTTTTGGAATCAATAAAATGATAACAGTGCCCAAATTTATGCACCTGCCTAATTTTGTTTGAACAATTATTGCACACTTTCTGTAAATCCAATAAACTTCATTTCACTTATCAACTATCACTGTGTGTGTCTCCTATATAATATATTTAACTGACATTTTTTATCGTAACAACCAACGATTTATACAGGAAAATAATGACTATTAACAAGGTTGCCCAAACTTTTGCATCCCACTGTATATATATATTTATATATATATATATATGTGTGTATATATATATACTGTATATATATATATATATATATATATATATATACTAGCAGAATACCAGCTTGCAGGAGAAGTAGTGTGTTAAAGAAGTTATGAAAAAGAAAAGGAAGAATTTTAAAAATAACGTAACATGATTGTTAATGTAATTGTTATGTCATTGATATGAGTGTTGCTGTCATATCTATATATATATCTATATATATATATATCTATAAATATATCTATATCTATATCTATACTAATAAAAGGCAAAGCCCTCACTCACTGACTCACTCATCACTAATTCTCCAACTTCCCGTGTAGGTAGAAGGCTGAAATTTGGCAGGCTCATTCCTTACAGCTTACTTACAAAAGTTAGGGAGGTTTCATTTCGAAATTCTACGCGTAATGGTCATAACTGGAACCTATTTTTCTCCATATACTGTAACGGACGTTAGCTCAATGAACGTGGGGGGCGGAGCTGCGTGTGACATCATCACGCCTCCCACGTAATCACGTGAACTGACTGTGACCACAGTAAGTGGAAAAGAAGGAAGAGCTCCCAAAGCGCTGAAGAAAACACGCAGAATACTTTATTCGGCAGATACAAGTTTAATGAGAAGACACGAGGTATAAACGAGACTTTGGATCACTTTGTAACGGAGTTAAAATTGCTGTAGCGAGAAACTTTCTTAGCTAACATTAAATAAAGCCGTGGACATAGCAACATCACACAAGAGAGCAGCTCACGTGAACTGACTGACCACAGCACGAGTGATCACTTCCATGCATCAAACCTGTTCAAAAAACGCATTACACAATTGACAAGGTGGGAAAAGAATGTGCTCCGAGCTGAGCTCCACAGCATGCAGAAGCAACTTCGTCACGCTGCCACCAAATACTCACAGAAAAATCCACAAGTTAATACACACGCTGTCCCTAGAGTTTCTCCACACTCAATGTATTCCTCGCATCCCCGTTACACCCTCTGATCTCCCATTTCAATTCAGATGCCTCCAATTTCCAGTAAGGCTCTGCTTCGCGATGAGAAGTAAGAAGTCTCAGGGACAGACCCAACAAAAGGTTGCCATTGATTTCAAGCAAGATTGCTTTTCTCCTGGACAACTATACGTTGCATTCTCAAGAGTGAGCTCGCGCAGCTTGGTCATATTACAACCAGAGTGCTGAACTGACAACATGATATATAATAACAGAACTATAATAATCGTAATAAACGAACAATAAAACAGCGGAGAACCCGTGGATTAAATAAAAATGCAGCTTCCTTGGCAAAGCCAGGAAAAAGGATGGCCTTATATGTCGTTTGTTTATAAAACAGCGGAGAAGCTGTGTAAAGGCTGCTTCACAAAAAGTCAGTGAGCGCCTTATATGAGCATGCAGTCAGCTGAAGAAGGGAATCAATAAATATCTCTAATCGTGATAAACGAAAAAAAAATAGCGTACAAGCCGCGGATTAAATAAAGGAAATGGGTACCTGAATAGTACAGTAAGTCTTGAATAGCTACACAATAACTATAAGAATCGTAATAAACGAACAATAAAACAGTACAGAACCACGAAGCAAGGAGAAACAACGACCTTATATGCCGTCCGTTTATAAAGCAGCGGAGAAGCTGTGTGAAGGCAGCTACACAAAAAAACAGCAGAGCGCCACACTCTAAATGTATTCCTCGCATCACCGTTATACCCTCTGATCTCCCATTTCAATTCAAATGCCTCAAATTTCCAGTAAGGCTCTGCTTCGCGATGACAATTAATAAGTCTCAGGGACACACCCCACAAAAGGTTGCCATTGATTTGAGGCAACATTGCTTTCCTCCTGGACAAAACTATACGTTGCATTCTCAAAAGTAATCTCAGTGCACAGCTTGGTCATATTATAACCGGAGTGCTGAACTGACAACGTAGTATACACGGGGATTTTGCTATATACAGTATATATATGTAGATATATATGTATGTATGTATGTATGTATGTGTGTATATATATATATATATATATATATATATATATATATATATATATATATATATACAGTGGAACCTCGGTTTCGAGCATAATTCGTTCGAAAGCGTGCTGCAATCCAAAACACTCGTATATCAAAGCGAATTTCCCCATAAGAAATAATGGAAATTCAGATGATTCGTTCCACAACCCAAAACTATTCATATAAAAAGGATTAATACAAAATATAAAGTAAAATACATAATACAAATTAACCTTCAATTTACCTTTAAAAGAATCATGGCTGGTGTGAGTTTCTAAACTCATGTGGAATTCCACTAACGGGACGACACGCTGAAGAGTGTCCCAAAGCAATCGCAGTCTCCCAGCTGTAGCAGTTAGCGTATAAAGCGCATCCAAAAAGATCAAGGAAATTATAAAGATCCCGCTGCAATAAATAACAGCGCTGTTGCTGTTTCAAACTGAATAAACTGGTGTTTATTCAGCTGGTGTTAAAGTACTGAGACTCAGCTTCGTGTTTTGGGGAGCAAGATGAGGACTCGCACTTCACAGCGCATACACACAGTCACAATGCTGTAGTAAACAGAGAGAGACGCTGGGTGAGCGAGATAAGAAGAGAGAGAAGCGCTGTAAATAGAGAAGCTGGGCGAGCAAGAATAGGAGAGAGAGAGAAAAAGGCGCACTGGGCGGCGGCGAGCGAGATAAGGATAGAGAGAAAAGACGCGATGAGGGAGCGGCGAGCAAGATAAGGAGAGAGAGAAAAGAGCGCACTGGGCGAAGCGAGCGAGATAAGGAGAGAGAAAAGACGCGATGAGCGAGAGATAAGGAGAGAGAGAGAGAACCACCATCAGCTCAGTTGTGATCACATGACGCTCAGCAGACAAAGTGTATCCATACTACTCGTATTGCAAGACATCGCTCGTTTATCAAGTCAAAATTTATTAAAAATTTTTGCTCGTCTTGCAAAACACTCGTAAACCAAGTTACTCGTAAATCGAGGTTCCACTGTATATATATATATATAGTCACACACGTGCGAGTTGGAGGCAGTCAAAGAGCCTAAAGGTGAGTGAAATCTCGCAAGACAATGGACTGTCACATGGTGCTTACCTAAATCTCTTCTTACCCACAGAAAACTGGAAGAAAAATAAACATTCATTTCCGGCTTCAAAATGGCCACGATGACGTCACTTCCGCTTGCACTCCGATGACGTCACTTCCGGTTCCACGATCCATTGCTTCGGTCTGCTCCTGATGACGATGCTTCTATGTTCCCGCCTCCAATCATCACTTCCTGCCAACCATTTCCTTTCCCATGATACCTTCTGCTATATAAACACCATTTTATTACCATTGATTCATTCATTCTGTACTGAAAAGTCATTATGAATCGCTTTATTTTGCAATTGTCTGGGAGACAATATATGGGGACACTCCCCAAACCTTTTTCTTTTTGTGGAAACTTTATTCTTATCACAATTGGCGTAGTCGGCAGGATTCTGTTCATTTATCATGTCAGAAGAACAGGACCTCAACACCGTATTAAATACGATCTCCAGACTCTGAATATCCAGATGGGAGAAACCAGGACCCAAGTGGCAGAAGCTCAGGCTCGTTCTCTTGCTGGTGTTCAGACGGAGGTAGCTCGGTCACAGCCAATACAGTTGACTACTTTAACTGAATAAGACGACATAGAAACATACTTTTAGATTTCTGAACACACCGCTAAGCGGAACGCTTGGCCGAGGTCAGAATGGGCGTACCTACTGGCTCCCTATTTGAAGGGGACGGTGCAGAGAGCCTGTTACGACTTAACTGAGGAGCAGGCTGCCAATTAAGACGCTCTGAAGTTAGAAGTGTTTAAACGCTACAGCGTTTCCCTGGAACAACAGGCGAGAGAGTGGAGGGAGTGGCAATTTGACCCAGAAAGGCCGTTGAGAACGCAGGGCTTTGAAGCCTGGGGAAAGGTGTGTCGCTGGCTACGGCCCGACATCAACTCCTCCCATAAGATGGCTGAGCTCCTAGCATGCGAAACATTCGTACATGCCCTCCCTGACCACATCACTCAGCAAGTCCGTAAACACAACTTTGAGGACATGGAATCATTACTCAAAATAGCGGAGCGTCATTGGGCTTCCTGTAAATTGGGGCGGTCGGAACGGACCTCTCGCCGAACCCAACAGATACATGGGGCAGTCGCTGAGCCCTCCCGACAAACTCCCGAACCTGCCATTCGTAGAAGGGACAGACCAGCTGGTATCCCTCGCTGTTTCAAGTGTGGGGAGATCAGACATCTGTCCCCGAACTGTGTTTACGAGCCTATGGATTGCTTACTAATAAAGGGAGAAAGGTATTGTGCCACTGTGACTAACCCTTTGTCTCTTCCATATACAGGTACAGTTATTATAAATGGCAGAAAGGTAAGGGCAATGTTTGACTCCGGGAGTAACATTTCCATTGTTGTTACCCGTTACGTATTACCGCAACAGTGGACTAAAATAAAAACTAGTCTCAAATGTATACATGGGGATTTCAAATATTATAAAACAGCCAGATGTGTGTTATCGGTAAATCATAAAGTAATTGGTATGGCTATGGCTGTGTTACCTGATCCCCCTTTTCCAGTCATATTAGGAAGGGATTGGAATAAAATTAACAGCGGTAATAACGTAACTGCATCTAATAAGAATTTGGGCTTAGTAATGGAGAATACTGCTCCGACTGCCTCCACGCCGTGTCCCTCAGTAGCACGGACCCACACGGGTACCCAATGCGAAAATTTCGATGTCCCATCATCCTCTGCGGGAGCTGACACAGTTGACGTAGAAGACGTGGAGACTGTAACCCCTCCCATTGAATTTGATAGAGACCCTATACAAGATTTAACGGCACAATTCCTATTAACCCCATCATCATTCAAAAGAGAACAGTGGAATGATGATTCTTTGAAAAATGCTAGAAATGCGGTAGTATCTACCGAGGGTTATACAACCCTAAATCCCATGCCACCGATGCCGTTCTTTGTAATTCAAAATGATTTATTATATAGAGTGGCAGAGCACGGGGGTGAAGTGCGAGCTTTGTTGCTAATCCCACGCACTTTTCGGCGAAGGGTGTGTGAGTTAGCACATGCTAACCTTCTGGGAGCCCATTTAGGCTCCGATTAAACTTTGGAGAGAATAAAACTCTGATTCTATTGGCCGGGAGTTAATGAGGAGGTCCGGTGATTTTGCACTTCTTGTCCAGAGTGTCAACTTCGTCAGATTCCAACACGGACTAAAGCTCCTCTCGTTCCCCTTCCCCTTATTGACATCTCGTTTGAACGAGTTGGAATTGATCTCGTTGGACCTTTAGAACCCTCGATAAAAGGTTTCAAATATATTTTAGTCCTAGTAGATTATGCCACTCGCTTTCCAGAAGCTGTTCCTTTGCGCTTGGCTACTTCAAAAAATATTGCACGGGAATTGGTAGGGATATTCGCTCGTGTTGGGATCCCCAAGGAGGTCTTAACAGATCAAGGGACTCTTTTCACTTCAGAAACGTTCAGGGAAGTGGCCAAATTACTCAGAATAAAACATCTGAAAACATCGGTTTACTATCCCCAAACTGATGGGCTGGTAGAACGTTTTAATCAGACCCTAAAACAGATGTTACACAAGGTAGTTAATGAAGATGGAAGAAACTGGGACCAGTTACTCCCTCTCATTTTGTTGGCCTATCGGGAAGTTCCTCAAACCTCAACAGGGTTCTCTCCTTTTGAATTATTATATGGAAGACAACCCAGGGGGATTTTGGACATGCTAAAAGAAGGATGGGAGGAGGAGGTACTCCCTACTTCAAATATTCTTGAATACATCGTGCAGTTACACAGTAGGCTAGAGAAGATTAGACCTATCCTAAAGGAGAATTTGGAGAAAGCACAAGCAGCGCAGTCACGTTATTATAATAGAATCACCACCATTCTGGAATTTGTCCCGGGTGATCGTGTTATGGCATTAGTCCCAACCTCCCATTCTAAATTACTAGCCCATTGGCAAGGACCTTACAAAATTAAAGAAAGAAAAGGACTTGTCGACTATTTAGTTAAACAACCTAATCGTCGACCGAGCGAAAGAGTATTATCATATTAACCTGCTGAAACCGTGGAAGGAAAGGGACCCTGATCCCTCCTCCGGTCAGCCCACTTCGCTTTTTATGTCCTGTGCTAAACTTAATTTTGGTTCCGATTTGACACCCGAACAACGACATGATCTCAAAACAGCTATCTTGTCTGTACCTAAGGTTGTGGATGAAATACCTGGACGTACTGCGTTGATTGCGCATGATATTATTACGGACCCTATAGGCTCCCGGAGGCAAAGAAAGTGGAAGTAGAATTAGAAATTAGGTGAATGCTGGATTTAGGGGTTATCGAAGAAAGCTATAGCCCTTGGTCTAATCCAATTGTCTTAGTTTCTAAGCCCGATGATTCGTGGAGGTTCTGTAACGACTTTCGACGACTCAATCGGGTTTCTAAATTTGATGCATATCCGATGCCGCGAGTGGATGATCTACTCGATCGACTAGGAGGCGCTCAATTCCTAACTACCCTTGACATGACAAAAGGGTATTGGCAAATTCCCTTAACGGATTCTGCTAAAGAAAAAAACACATTTAGTACACCCAGTGGACATTGGCAATATAGGGTCCTTCCTTTTGGCCTACACGAGGCACCAGCTACTTTCCAACGTCTGGTAGACACACTGCTACGGCCCCACAATTCCTATTGTGCCGCCTACCTGGATGACGTCATCTATTCCAGCACATGGAAGGATCATGTATGGCAGGTGAAAACAGTACTCTCCACACTGGAGTCAGCAGGGCTTCGTATTAATCCGAAGAAATGTTTCTTTGGGTTGAGAGAAGCCAAATATTTAGGCTACCTAGTGGGGGGGTGGAGTTGTCGATAAACCACAATGTCTTAAAATGAATGCCATCTTAAATTGGCCCCGTCCCATAAATAAGTGGCAAGTACAAGCATTTTTAGGATTGGCTAAATTTTAAATTTTAAAATTGGCTAATTGTGAGTTGGACGCAGTCAAAGAGCTGTCACGTGGTGCTTACCTAAATCTCTTCTTACCCACAGAAAACTGAAAGAAAAATAAACATTCATTTCCGGCTTCAAAATAGCCGCGATGACGTCACTTCCGCTTACACTCCGATGACGTCACTTCCGGTTCCACGATCCATTGCTTCGGTCTGCTCCTGATGGCGATGCTTCCATGTTCCCGCCTACAATCATCACTTCCTGCCAACCATTTCCTTTCCCATGATACCTTCTGCTATATAAACGCCATTTTGTTGCCATTGATTCATTCATTCTGTACTGAAAAGTCATTATGAATCGCTTTATTTTGCAATTGTCTGGGAGACAATATATGGGGACAATCCCCAAACCTTTTTCTTTTTGTGGAAGCTTTATTCTTATCACAATATATATATATATATATATATATATATATATATATATATATATATATATATATATATATATATATATGTATATTGTGGAGGACTGCCGGCTTCGGGCTCCGGGCCTCACCCCCAGGCCGCCAGGAGGAGCTCTCCCAACAGCAGGATCGTATCCCGAGTTCCAGCATGGCCTTATGGACTATGTAGTGTTTTTACACAGCCCTGCTGGATACCTTGGGGGCCACCAGGAGTCGCTGTGGGGGCTTATGGGCTCTTTTGTGCCTTATGACCCGGGAGTATGTCACGGTCATGTGATGGGATGGAACGATGTGCTCCCGGGTTGAAGTAAAGGACTGATTGCCCTGACCCGGAGGTGTTCCTGTTCCAACAGTCCACAGTTCCTTATTCCTTCCGGGTCAGGGCAATCAGTCCTTTACTTCAACCCGGGAGCACATCGTTCCATCCCATCACATGACCGTGACATACTCCCGGGTCATAAGGCACATAGGGGCTATAAAAGGGCGGTGTCTCAGTCCAGACAACGAGCTGTGCTGGGTGGGAGAGGAGCAAAGTGTCTGGGCGAGGAGGAGAGAGAATGTTGTGTGTATTTGTTGGTTTAAATATTTATGAGTAGTGTGGAAGGTGCTTGGTGCACTGTGAACCATAATAAAAAGTCTTGGACTTTTACCTGGTGTCTGGAGTTGTACCTGAGGGTTCAAGGGAGCACTAGCGCCCCCTACTGCCACAATATATATATATATATATATATATATATATATATGTAGATATATATATGGATATGTATATATATATTTGTGTATATATGTAGATATGTATATATATATATATATATATGGCTATGTGTATGTGTAAATATTTGTATATGTAGATATGTTTATATGTATATGTATATATGTTTATATGTGTGTGTGTATATTATGTATATGACAGCAACACTCATAACAGTCACAAAACAATTACATTGACAATTATGTTACATTATTTTTAAAATGTTTCCTTTTCTTTTTCATAACTTCTTTAACACACTACGAAGTGCCGGTATTTTGCTAGTAAATATATCTATATATATCTTCTTTGGGGTGCGAGCAGCTGTTGCTGGGGGTGCCAGAATCCATTGAGGAAGAAAAATGAAAAAATCACTCCTGCTCTTACGTGCACTTACTGTAGTGCTGCGTGGGTGTTATGAAGTATTGTATTTGTTCAAGTTCTATTTAAATTTTAAATATAAGTAATTTTTATTTAGTCGACAGAAATATGTTTGGTAGGAATGAAAGGTAAATTTAGTCAGCATTGCATAAATTTTTCTTCACCATAGAAATTTAAAGAGTAAATTCAACTTACATTCCTACCAAAGATATTTCTGTCGACTAAATAGAACCTACTTATATCCAAATTCGAGCTATTGAGCTGTCGCCTGCCTGACTGGATATGTCACCCTCGCTTCGCTCTTACTTTTTTACCGTTCATGTAATCATGGCTAGTTGCGAAAAAATTAGAACATGGAAGGAGGATCACACTGAGTATGGCTTTACCAAAATAATTATTGATGGCGAATAAAGTATCCATTATTCATAAAGCTTCAATTGGTGATCTTTTTTTCTGCGTTAACCTCATATTTTTTCATACTTCTTCTCAAACCAAGGGGGTGCGAGGGTAAAATGAATCGGGAAGCGCTGATTTATATATATTGAATATTCTGAAATAGTTTTACTGTCAAATAATGCAAACAATACGCGGCACGTGTTTTGCCCTAATTCTGGGCTCAGCAGGCGTACACACTCACCGCACCCCGTCTCGGGAATCGAACCTCGGACGTCAGCGCTAGAGGCGAAGCCTGTATGTATGTATATATGTGTGTGTATATATATATATATGTGTATACTGTATATACTAGCAAAATACCCGCGCTTCGCAGCGGAGAAGTAGTGTGTTAAAGAAGTAATGAAAAGAAAAGGAAACTTTTTGAAAATAACGTAACATGATTGTCAATGTAATTGTTTTGTCACAGTTGTGAGTGATGAGTGTTGCTGTCATATATATATATATACATATATATATATATATACACACACATATATAGATACATATATATATATATATATATATATATATATAAATATATATATATATATATATATACAGTGGAACCTCGGTTTTGCGAGCATAATTGATTACGAAAGCGTGCTGCAATACAAAAGCACTCGTATATCAAAGTGAATTTCCCCATAAGAAATAATGGGAACTCAGATGATTCGTTCCACAACCCAAAACTATTCATATAAAAATGATTAATACAAAATATAAAGTAAAAATACATAAAACAAATTAAACTGTACTTTCCCTTTAAAAAGAATCAAGGCTGGTGTGAGTGAGTTTCTAAACTCATGTGGGATTCCACCCAACGGGACAACATGCGGAAGAGCGTCCCAAAGCAGTCGCAGTCTCCCAGCGCTGTAGCAGTTCGGCGTATAAGCGCATTTAAAAAGATCACAGACATGCTATAAGCACCTGCTGTCAATGGGTGATACAAGGAACAGTATAAAGATCCCGCTACAATAAATAACAGCGCTGTTGCTGTTTCAAGCTGAAGGCGGCTGGTGTTGTTAAATTACTGAGACTCACCTTCATGTTTTGGGGCACAAGATGGGGACTCGCACTTCACAGCGCACACACACACACACACAGTCACAATGCTGTAGTAAACAGTATATGCTCGTACGGATGTTGACTATATGAGTGAGGCACACAGACTCAGACGGAGAATAGGAGACAATTGCCCTCAACAGAAGAGAGAGAGAGAGACGCGCTGCACGCGAGCAAGAGAGATAAGGAGAGCGAGCGAGCAAGAGAAATAAGGAAAGAGAGAGAGAGACGCGCTGTTGCGAGCGAGTGAGCGAGATAAGGAGAGAGAGACGCGCTGTGCGAGTAAGATAGATAAGGAGAGAGAGAGAGAAGAACCATCAGCTCAGTTGTGATCACATGACACTCAGCAGACAAAGTGTATCCATACTGCTCGTATTGCAAGACATCGTTCGTTTATCAAGTCAAAATTTATTAAAAAATTTTGCTCGTCTTGCAAAATACTCGTATACCAAGTTACTTGTAAACTGAGGTTCCACTGTATATACATATATACACATACATCCACATATATATACATATATATATACATATCTACATATACACACATACATACTGTGGCAGTAGGGGGTGCTAGTGCTCCCTTGAACCCTCAGGGATGACTCCAGACACCGGGTAAAAGTCTAAGACTTTTTATTTTTTTCCACCGTGCACAAAGCACCTTCCACACTACTCATACACTATGAAATACAACAAATGAACAATATTCTCTCTCCTCCTCGCCCAGACACTTTGCTCCTCTCCCACCCAGCACAGCTCAGTGTCTGGACTGAGGCACCGTCCTTTTTTAGCCCCTGACCCGGAGGTGTTCCTGTCCCAACAGTCCACAGTTCCTTATTCCTTCCGGGTCAGGGCAAACAGTCCTTTTCTTCAACCCGGGAGCACGTCGTTCCTTCCTGTCACATGACCGTGACGTACTCCCGGGTTATAGGGCACCCAAGAGCCCATGAGCCCCCCTACAGTGACTCCCGGTGGTCCCCAAGGTATCCAGCAGGGCTGTGTAAAAACACTACATAATCCATAAGGCCCTGCTGGAACTCAGGGCACGATCCTGCTGTCGGGAGAGCTCCTCCTGGCGGCCTGGGGGTGCGGACCGGCATGGGAAGCCGGCAGTCCTCCACAATACATACACACACATATATAAACATATATATACATATACATACATATCTACATATATACATATACACACACACATATATATATATATATATATATATATATATATATATATATATATATACTAGCAAAATACCCTTGCTTCACAGCGGTGAAATACTGCCTGAATATTTTTATTAAGAAAAAAGTAAACATTTTTAGACTGAGGGAAAATATATAAAAAATTAATTGTTAAGGATCTCTCTGTATACCACGTTGTCAGTTCGGCCCTCCGGTTGTAATATGACCAAGCTGTGTGCTGAGCTTACTCTTGAGCATGCAACATACAGTTGGCCATGTGAAAAGCAATCCTGCCTCAAATCAATGCCAACCTTTTGTAGTGTTTGTCCCTGAGACTTATTAATTGTCATTGCAAGCAGAGCCTTACTGGAAATTGAACGTTTGAATTGAAATGGGAGATTAGATGGTATAACGGGATGCGAGGAATAAAAACTGTGTCACCTGAGGCACTGCCAGTAAAAATAGTTGCTTCAATTAGGTTGTTTTGTAGAGATGTGACCTGAAGTCTCGTGCGTTACAAAGTTTCGGTGGATGTAAGTTTCTCAGTAACATTATTGGTGCCCCAACCTTCAAGATGAGATTATGCTCAGGAGTGCCTGGAGTGTTCAGAAACTCTACTGGATAATGAACCGCGTCTTCTACTTCTACAACTGAATCAAAAGATTGATATGTTTTTGTTTGTGAAGGTAGTTCTTGAAGTAAAATGTGGTTTATAGTTGTAGTCATGTCATTTTTTGGTGTCAGGATAGCTCTCTCTCTTAACCATGAGACGTCATTTTGGTGTAGATTTCGTAGATCGGGGTAAACATTTTGAAGAAGGCTTTGTAAGGTATTCACGATGAGACAGAGATTTGTAGGAATATTTATTTTACGGTTTTCTTGTATGAAGGTGCCATCACCTATACTCATCAGAAGTGCAGAGAACTCTTCGGCTTTTTTGTCGCCTTTCAAATGAACTCTCATGTTTATTTTTAAAGTAACAACATGGATTTGTGGCCATAGGTATGAAGATTTCAGAGATGCTTTAACTTCATCAGCGCGTGTTCCTCTGGGCACGACTGGTAGGGTTTGCGGAAGTCTCCAGCCAGCAACACTGTCAAGCCTCCCATAAGTTTGTTGGTGTTTCGGATGTCTTGGAGGGTCCTGTCTAAAGCCTCAATACCTGCTCTGTGTGCCATAGTGCATTCATCCCAGACAATAAGCTGACAATGTCGCAGCACTTCAGCCATGTTGCTCTGCTTTGATATGTTACACATGGGGGATTCAGTATGGTTGAGGTTCAGAGGCAGCTTGAAAGCTGAATGAGCAGTTCTGCCACCCTCTAGAAGAGTTGCAGCAATGCCAGAAGAAGCCACAGCTATGGCAATGTTACGTTTTGCTCGGATTTTCGCAAGGAGAAGGTTTATTAGGAATGTCTTACCAATTCCTCCTGGAGCATCAAGGAAAAACACCGTGGCAGTGGCAGATGCAACACTGCTCATGATATGCTCATAAACTGACTTTTGGTTACTATTTAGCAAACGCTCATTATTTGTGACTATATTGGCCAAGTGCGAGGTGTTGTAAGATGTCTCTTTCAAGTACTCAGGATTTGACAAGTTGTGCCAGTTCTGTTAAAGGTGAAGGCAAACCGTAATGATGAAGAGATTGACCTCCAATAGCAATGACGTAGTTTTCAAGCAACTGTAGACACTTGTTATAGATCAAATTTAACCACTGGTGGACTTCTGTTCGTATATGATCTCTTTCAGTCTGTCTCCTAACATCTTCTGCTATGCTGTCTTTATGTTTTTCCCATAGGTTTAAGGGGTTTTCCATTTGGCAGAACACCAACATGACAGCAAATAGTTCACGGATCTTTTGAGGTAGCTTCCTTTAGAGTCTCGTCCCAGTTGATATCGTCATGTAATAAATCGAGTGCCCTGCAGGCTGACTTATAGGTCAGATGTAGGACACCATCAACTGTTCTGAGAGATTTGAAAGATGTGGGACCTGTGATTTTGTTGAGCAGCAGTCGAAGATGGTAGCATTCAGAGTTATTCGGGTGTACAGTGTAGACCCGTCCCAGTACATTATCCTTTTCACTCCCGAATATCCTGGTACAGGGTTGCCCTGTTTCCGTTGACGAAACATGTTGTTTGCCCACACATAATATGATGGAATTTCATTATAATGAAGTTGTTTAGCAAAATCATCGTGTTTGCAAAGGTCAAAGAACGCTAAAAGGGTCGTTTGTGGTGGATTGTGTACTTTATTGGCAACATTGCCTTCTGTGAAATAAATTCTTTGTCCGTTCTCAAGATGCACAGCAAGATGAACGACCGAGGGAAACGTTCGTGAATGGGAAAACAGAAAATGCGCCAGGCTGCTTCAGAGCTACTAATGTAACAACAGCTTCATATCGAGATACTTCGTCATTTTGATTTTGTATTGTAAATACTGCCTGGTCACTTCCCTTGTTAACATACTTGCAGATGTATTTGATCGATTTTACTGAATTGCAAAATTCGACATTGATGTGAGCATTGAAGAAATGGGACAGCACAGGACTATAAGGGACCATCCATCTGTTGTCAATATCTACTCCTTTGATGTTAATTGTATGACCTCCATCAGCAGGTGCGCGCCGGTGGTATTGAGGGTAACCATCTTCTCCGGTCTGAGTTTGTGAGATGAATGGACGGGGGTACTTCTTAGTGCATATTCTGTTGATCATGCAGGGTGAGTTGATATTATGTGGTCCACATGGGCCATGAATCATGTTGGATTTAACTATTTTGTGTAGGCAGGGTCAGTCTGTGGATCAGGAATTTCTGCACGGATGAGTTGATCGATGAGAGCTGGTTTAATCCTATCCTTTAGCCACAATAGAATGTGTGCATGGGGAATACCTCGCTTTTGCCACTCTATGGTGTACATGTAGCAATTTGTACAGCCGAAAATGTTACTCTTCATGAGCAAGTCTATAATTTTGCGAATCTTGAGATGAAATACACACTGATAAGGTCGTGGCGATCGTGAGGTTTTTGACGAGGAAGGAGAATTTCAGTGATCTCAGGCCATTTAGGATTGCAAGTAAATGTGATGAATAAGTCAGGCGGCCATAACGACGAACATATGTCATTGCGCCTTGTGTACGTTCGTGCATATAGCGAGGTCCTCCAGTGAAGGAAGATGGTAATATCACAGCTTGACCAAGTTCTGTTAAATCAGTGTCGTTTTTGTCAATAGCATCTTTTAAGTGAACGTAATTTTCAGCCCGTAGTTTTTTTTGATTTAGTCTGATATAATTTAGTCTTTTTGCGTACATATCAACTAAAAACTGATTTAACAAAGTTCGGAAGAAAAAGATATTTTTAGCATGATGTTGTCTGATCTTCATGAATAGAAGTTTGCTGCAGAGACGGTTTTGTTCATAGGCAATTTACTGGCAGCATGAACTTGAGGTATAGACACAGAATAGCCGTCTTCACCATAGCAGAACATGAGAGGATATTGAAGTGCATCATAGGATCTGTGGGTTTCTTTAATGCGTTGCAGTTTATTGTCTCTGGTTTTCAAGACAATATCTCTATTGTTGAACGTTTGCCCAACGATGACAACACCAACTTGATGAACTGTGGGTTTATTAAATCTGCCTTTGTGTGCATGTAATGGTTTTTTGTCTGCGTGAATGACAACTTTGAAGTCTTTGTCATCATCTGAAATACTGTCCATTGTGGAGTGGAAGTCCTGGATGTAAGTGTTACAGTCATGGAGCATTTTTTGTAATTGCTTGACCAGGGGCATGTTAAGTCTAGAAAAATTAGCGCAGCGGATTTGTGCTTCCTTTTCAAAACAAAATAAATTTGCAAAAATTTGTGTTCCTCACTTGGCATAGGTAAAAGACTGCCAATCAAGTGATACACTTGTCCCTGAACTTTAAATGAAGGCATAAAATTTCCCTCAACGATTTGGTTAGCACCAAATGATGTCATTTGAAATGCGCTGTTGTACTTTCGAATGTTGTTCAAGAAATGCTCACTTTGAGGATGTTCTCCATTTAACAGGCCCTCAAGAAGGTGAGGAAGCTTACATAAAGGAGTGAGAGAGACTTTACCACTGTTACAGCACAAACCAGGAGACTCGCATTTCCTCGCTGAGTTGCGCAGCAGCCTTACTTAAAGGCTGTTCGCTTTGAATGGAGAAAGCGCGACGGCGCTCCTCCGGTTTTCAGTCACGGACAATTGTATGTTGGTTCGTAGCGTGCATTGTTGCAATGTTACTTTTCTTGGTGGTTTATTAAATTACAGATTTTTCAAATGTTTATTTTTTCCTCTGTGCTTAAAAATCATTTAAAAAGCGACCTGATTATGCGGCGTATGCTACGCCGCGGGTTAGCTAGTTGTGTTGTATTTTGCTCTTTCCAGAGTTCCATCTTTTCATTCACTTACTGTTGTATTCTCACACCAACCCGTTTTAGACATCTGTGTCTTTCCAGAAGTGTTTAGCATTCAATAATTAATTATGCATGACATTGACCGTGTGTCTACCCAGCGCAGAGAGGTGTGGGTAAGCCGTTGAACCCCATTCTCATACGCTCCCACTCATTATGTCCCTACACTTTGTGCACACCCCTCTCCTACCGTGGTCGGGTATCTTGGTGGATTATATATAGAAAAGCAGCCAAAACCGAGGGGTATCCCATGGGTTCCTTAAAACATTCCTTTACAACTGAGGTTAAAACACAATGAAGTAGGCAGTCTTTAAAAAAAAGAGTTTTCGGTTACGACGCACGCCTGCGGGCAACATAGCAAACTGTTTTACACACTACATGCATCAATTCGCTTCAGCGACAAACATGCGTCTTCTTAGATGCTCCTGCACTTTGTTCACACCACCCTCCCACCTTGCTACTACCGTGATCGGGTGTCTTGGTTGGATTATATATAGAAAGGCAGCCAAAACTGCACAGAGCAATGAAAAGTCTAGAGTTCCATCTTTTCATTCTCTTTCTGTTGTATCCTCAAACCCTCCCTTTTTAGTCAACTCTGTCTTTCCAGAAGTGTTCAACCATCATTAAATAATTATGCGGCGTTTGTTATGCCGCAGGTTCACTATTGTGTTGTATTTTGCTCTCTCCAGAGTTCCATCTTTTCATTCGCTTACTGTTGTATTCTCACACCAACCCGTTTTAGACAACCGTGTCTTTCCAGAAGTGTTTAGCATTCACTAAATAGTTATGCATGACATTGAGCGTGTGTCTACCTGGCGTGGGTAAGCCGTTGAACCCCATTCAGGCTGCAAACTAAGTCCCACTAAGTGCGACTCATACGCTCCCACTGGTTGTGCCCCAACCCTTTGTACACACCCCCCTCCCACCTCGCTACTACCGTGGTCGGGTGTTTTGGTGGAATATATATAGAACAGCAGCCAAAACCACACAGAGCAATGAAAAGTCTACGTCAGTCACAGGTACATCTGTACTGTGTAAAGATGGCAACTCAAGTGACAAGTTGGAGGTGGGCACATGAGCGGACAGTGCATACTAAACGAGAAATCAGCAGACTAGCATGACGGACGGAGCTGAATCAACGTCATTCTGCTTTCCTCCCGTTCCACACTCCGCCGTGCACCCCCATCCCTCCGTCTGGCAGGAGAAGGCGCGAGGACGGTGCGCCAGTTTTCAGTCACTTCAGACGATTGTGTGTTGGTTCGTTCCGTGCATTGTTACAATGTTGCTTTTCTTGCTGATTTATTACATTACCGATTTTTCAAATGTTAATTTTCTCCCTCTGCTTAAAAATCATTAAAAAACCAGCCTGATTATGCTGCGTATGGTACGCCGCGGGTTGGCTAGTTGCATAAATTTTTCTTCACCATACAAATTTAAAGAGTAAATTCGCCTTACATTCCAACCAAAGATATTTGTGTCGACTAAATAGAACTTGAAAAGATATATTTTTTCAAATGTGATCGCGCAATTCAGATCAAGTTGACGCGCACCGACACATCAAGCCCGCGTGCTATTGTGGTTTCGCCTGCGTGCCTCATTAAGTCACCCTCCCCTCGCCCTTACTTTTTTACCGGTCATGAATACACTGAGTATGGCTTTACCAAAACAATCATTGATGGCGAATAAAGTATCCATTTTTCATAAAGCTTCAATTGGTGATCTTTCTTTCTGCGTTAACCGCATATTTTTTCATATGTCTCAAACCAAGGTGATGCGAGGGTAAAATGAATTGGGAAGCGCACGTACATACTCAGTGCACCCTCTCTCGGGAATCGAACCTCGGCGCTAGAGGCAAAGCCTCTACCATTGCGCCACGGCAGGTGGTTTGTCTGTTTGAGAGTATGTAGATCGGGGTATATATATATACATATATATATATATATACCCGCGCTTCGCAGCGGAGAAGTAGTGTTAAAGAAGTTATGAAAAAGAAAAGGGAACATTTTAAAAATAACGTAACATGATTGTTAATATACAGTAATTGTTTTGTGAGTGTTATGAGTGTTGCTGTCATCAAGGATTTGATTATCATTATTTCTTTCAATCAGGTTCGTATTTGTAGGATGTGTTGTGTTCAAGTTACATTCCACGTTTGTAAATCGTTGTAAAGATAATAGGTTTCATTCATCGATTCGTTTCTTACTGCATCAAAAGCTCGTCTTCCTCTTTATCTGATATTGACACAGTGCATGCACGGGTTTTTTTTTACACAGTCTTCCTTTAGCGGGACATTGACTTTTTCCACCGTGTGCTTTGTTTCCGCAGTAGCTGCACTTATGAATAAGCTTGTATGTGTCACACGCTTCATATTTTTTGCTGCCTTCTCAATTGTGTAATTCGGTTTTTGTTCAGCACTCTTTGGAACTGTTGCTTTTTGTCATTTCAAGTGAGCCGCTCGGTGTACATGTATCGAAGGTTCCCAGCTGTGCTGGTGCCATCTCGTGCGATGTCCATGGCTGCATTTAATGTTAGCTAAGACCCGGCACTTGAAAGTTTCTCTCGTAGTTTCGCCGAGTTTGTGCCAAACAACACCCTGACCATCTCATCTTCCTCTGCATAAGCACAGTCCTTCACCTGTGAATATTTAGCGGCAGTGTTTCTATTGGATTGCCGCTAACGGACGGCCTTATATGGGCAGGCACTAAATTACGTGGAAGGCGTGACTCCGCCTCCCACGGGCATCGAGCAGAAGTCTATTATAGTATATGGAAGAAAAAATAGGTTCCAGTTATGACCATTACGCGTAGAATTTCAAAATGAAACCTGCCCAACTTTTGTAAGGTGTAAGGAATGAGCCTGCCAAATTTCAGCCTCCCACCTACACGGGAAGTTGGAGAATTAGTGATGAGTGAGTGAGTGAGGTCTTTGCCTTTTATCAGTATATATATATATACACTATATATGTGTGTGTATGTATATATATATATATATATATATATATATATATACTAGCAAAATACCCGCGCTTCTTAGTGGCGAAGTACTGCATTAAAATTTTTATTAAGAAGAAAATTAAACCTATTTTAAACTGAGGGAAAATATGGCAATAATTACTTGTTAAGGATCTCTTTGTATACCATGTTGTCAGTTCGGCCCTCCGGTTGTAACATGACCAAGCTGTGCGCTGAGCTTACTCTTTTATCGGTATCAGTTTCATGGTTTGTTTCAATTACGACAATATTTGCAGGATTTGTTGTGTTGAAGTGACATTCGGCATCTGTCAAGCGTTGTAAGCACACAACCGGTTTCATCGATAAAATCAAATCCAGCTTTTGAGAGTTTAAATATTCATAAACATCAAAGTGTCCACTACTGAAATTGTCACCTGCGAATCTAAGATGTTTAAGAGGCATTGGCGGTTGTCGAAAGGTGTAAAATATTTGGCCATTTCGGTACACTTGAAAGTGACAACCGAACAATTCAGTGGCAGCCATCAACTCACATGCAGAACCATAGGTGAAGAGCTTAAGCATTTCACTCTTCTAGTGCTCCTGTGTAGTATAATTATCTCCTGTACCGTCATCAGTCCACACCTTGAACCTGTCCCAGTCATTCAATACATAAGGCACAATGTTCCTCCGGATATCAAGAGTGAGCCTGATATGGCCGTGCAATATGTAACAAAGAGAATGGAAAAGGTAGGTGCTATCTCCGGGCATGGAAACCACTTGGTAAGTGACAGTTCTTTGATGGATAGTGATCACCTCGATCGACATGGTAATGGGGGTTGGAATGATAAAGGATATGGGTACCTGAGAAATGTAAAGTAAGTCTGAAAAACGAAAGTAAGTATGTACATTGGTTTTGGTTAGCACAGGGAAGCCATCTACCAAATTTCGAGAAGATGGGGCCATGAATAAGAAAGTTCAATATGGCAGACGTTGTTGACCGTTATGCGTAGAATTTCAAAATGAAACCTGCTTAACCTTTGTAAGTAAGCTGTAAGAAATGGGCCTGCCAAATTTCAGCCTTTTACCTACACGGGAAGTTGGAGAATTAGTGACGTTTGGAAAATTAAATATGGCGGCCGACAGTGGCATCATACCACCGAAATAAGTACATACTTCGGTTTTGGTTAGCGCAGGGAAGCGGCCTACCAAATTTTGTGAAGATGGGATCAACCTTCTACCTACACGGGAAGTTGGAAAATTGGTGATGTTGGAAAGGTTAATATGGTGGCCGACAGTGGCGTCATACCATCGAAATAAGTAAGTACATCGGTTTCGGTTAGCGCAGGGAAGCCGCCTACCAAATTTCGTGAAGATAAGAAAGTTCAACATGGCGGACGTTGTTGACCGTTATGACCGTTACGTGTAGAATTTCGAAACGAATCCTGCTTAACTTTTGTAAGTAAGCTGTAAGGAATAAGCCTGCCTAATTTCAGCTTTCTACCTACATGGGAAGTTGGAGAATTAGTGATGAGTGAGTGAGTGAGTGAGAGGGGTGGCACAGTGGCGCAGTGGTAACGCTGCTGCCTCGCAGTTAGGGGACCCGGGTTCGCTTCCCGGGTCCTCCCTGCGTGGAGTTTGCATGTTCTCCCGTGTCTGCGTGGGTTTCCTCCGGGCGCTCCGGTTTCCTCCCACAATCCAAAGACATGCAGGTTAGGTGGATTGGCGATTCTGAATTGGCCCTAGTGTATGATTGGTGTGTGGGTGTGTTTGTGTGTGTCCTGCGGTGGGTTGGCACCCTGCCCAGGATTGGTTCCTGCCTTGTGCCCTGTGTTGGCTGGGATTGGCTCCAGCAGACCCCCGTGACCCTATTTGGATTCAGCAGGTTAGAAAATGGATGGATGGATGAGTGAATGAGTCAGTCAGTCAGTGAGGGCTTTACCTTTTATTAGTATAGATATATGTGTGTGTATATATATATATATGTGTGTGTATATATATATATATATATATATATATATACAGAAATCCTCGCTATATCGCTGCCGACTTTTGCGGCTTCACTCTATCATGGATTTTAAATGTAAGCATATCTAAATATATATCACAGATTTTTCGCTGGTTCGCGGATTTCTGTGGACAATGGGTCTTTTAATTTATGGTACATGTTTCCTCAGTTTGTTTGCCCAGTTGATTTCATACAAGGGACGCTATTGGCGGATGGCTTAGAAGCTACCCAATCAGAGCATGTATTACATATTAAATAAAACTCCTCAATGATATACGATGTGCTTCCCGCGTGGTGCTTGATTGTTTGCTTTTTTCTGTCTTTCTCACTCTCTCTGCCTGACGGAGGGGGTGTGAGCTGAGGGGCTGTTTGCACAGATGCTGTTTGCCTAGAGGATACGGACGCTCCTCTACAAAATGCCGCTTTATCGCGGTGCTTCAGCATACTTAAAAGCACGTATTAATTTTTTGATTGTTTGCTTTTATCTCGCTCTCTCTCTCTGACGGCACTCCTTTGAAGAGAAGATATGTTTGCATCCTTTTAATTGTGAGAAAGAACTGTCATCTCTGTCTTGTCATGGAGCACAGTTTAAACTTTTGACTAAAGGGTGTTATTTCATGTCTAGAGGGCTCTAATAATGTTAACAGTGTGGGAGAGTTTATAAGGGCTTAAAATACTCATATGGTTTCTACTTTGCGGATTTTCTTCGCAACCCCCGTGATCAAGGAGAGATTACTCTATGTGTGTATATATCTATAATAATAAAAGGCAAAGCCCTCATTGACTGACTCACTGACTCATCACAACTTCCCATGTAGGTAGAAAGCTGAAATTTGGCAGGCTTATTCCTTACAGCTTACTTACAAAAGTTAAGCAGGTTTCATTTCGAAATTCTACACGTAACGGTCATAACGGTTGACAACGTCCGCCATGTTGAACTTTCTTATTTATGGCCCCATCTTGGTAGGCGGCTTCCCTGCACTAAAAGAAACCGATGTACTTACTTATTTCGATGGTATGACGCCTCTGTCGGCCGCCATATTGAACTTTCCAACGTCACCAGTTTTCAAACTTCCCGTGTAGGTAGAAGGCTGACCCCATCTTCACGAAATTTGGTTGGTGGCTTCCCTGCGCTAACCAAAACTGATGTGCGTATTTATTTCGGTGGTATGACACCACTTTTAGCCGCCATATTGAACTTTCAAACATCACTAATTCTCCAACTTCCCGTGTAGGTAGAAGGCTGAAATTTGGCAGGCTCATTCCTTACATCACAATTCTACGCATAATGGTCATAACGGTCAACAACGTCCGCCATATTGAACTTTCTTATTCATGGCCCCATCTTCAAGAAATTTGGTAGGCGGCTTCCCTGCGCTAACCGAAACCAATGTACATACTTATTTTGGTGGTATGTTGCCACTGTCAGCCGCCATATTGAACTTTCCAACATCACTAATTCTCCAACTTCCCATGTAGGTAGAAGGCTGAAATTTGGTACTTATTTCGGTGGTATGATGCCACTGTTGGCTGCCATATTGAACTTTTAACAGAAACCAATGTCCGTGCTTATTTCGTTGGTATGAAATTTGGCAGGCTCATTCCTTACAGGTTACTTACAACAGTTAAGCAAGTTTCATTTCGAAATTCTACGCGTAACGATCATAACGGTCAACAATGTCCGCCATGTTGAACTTTCTTATTTACGGCCCCATCTTCACGAAATTTGGTAGGTGGCTTCCCTGAGCTAACCGAAACCAATGTAACGATACTTTTTCGGTGGTATGACGCCACTGTCAGCCGCCATATTGAACTTTCAAACATCACTAATTCTCCAACTTCCCGTGTAGGTAGAAGGCTGAAATTTGGCAGGCTCATTCCTTACGGCTTACTTACAAAAGTTAAGCAGGTTTCATCTCGAAATTCTACGCGTAATGGTCATAACGGTCAACAACGTCCGCCATGTTGAACTTTCTTTTTTATGGCCCCATCTTCTCAAAATTTGGTAGGTGGCTTCCCTGCACTAACCAAAACCAATGTATGTACTTATTCCGGTGGTATGATGCCACTGTCGGCCGCCATATTGAACTTTTCAACAGTCTTTGTTACTTATGGGCCCATCTTCAAGAAATTTGGTACACGGGTTCCCAACGCTAACTGAATCCTACTTACGTACATATATACGTCAATAGCCTGCACCTCGGTCACCGTGTGAGGTGGCATTGGGTCCCCCATCCCAATGCCTCCTACGTTGTTGGCTGCCTGCCTATATAAGACCGTCCGTCGCTCCGGTCTCTACATTCCCTTCCTTGCCTCCCAACGGGATTCACGTGATAAATACAGCCTTTTTGTTTAATCCACGTCCTCACTGCTGTTTTATTGTTTGTTTATTACAATTATAGTTATTGTATAGGTATTTTACACTTACTTTACATTGCTCGGGTACCCATTTCCTTTATCATTTCAACCCCCATTACCATGTCTATCGAGATGATCACTATCGATCAAAGAACTGTCACTTACCGAGTGGTTTCCATGCCCAGAGATAGCACCTACCTTTTCCTTTCTCTTTGTTACACATTGCACGGCCATATCAGGGTCTCTCTTGATATCCGGAGGAACATTCTGTCCTATGTATTGAATGGATGGGACAGGTTCAAGGTGTGGACTGATGACGGTACAGGAGATAATTATACTACACAGGAGCACTATAAGAGTGAAATGCTTAAGCCTTTCACCTATGGTTCTGCATGTGAGTTGATGGCTGCCACTGAATTGTTCGGTTGTCACTTTCAAGTGTACCGAAATGGCCAAATATTTTACACCTTTGGACAACCACCAATGCCTCTTAAACATCTTAGATTCACAGGTGACGATTTCAGTAGTGGACACTTTGATATTTATGAATGTTTAAACTCTCAAATACTGGATGTGATTTTATCGATGAAACCGGTTGTGTGCTTACAACGCTTGACAGATGCCAAATATCACTTCAATACAACAAATCCTGCAAATACTGTCGTAATTGAAACAAACCATGAAACTCAAACCGATTATGACAGCAGCAATCCAAGCTGTGAGATTTGAGACAAGATTACTGTTCACATGGCCAACTGTACGTTGCATGCTCAAGAGTAAGCTCAGCGCACAGCTTGGTCATATTACAACCGGAGGGCCGAACTGACAACATGGTATACAAAGAGATCCTTAAAAAATAATTATTGGCATATTTTCCCTCAGTTTAAAAAGGTTTCATTTTCTTCTTAATAAAAATTTTAATGCAGTTCTTCACCGCTGCCTTGGTATTTTCTAGTATATGTATATGTATATGTTTATATATATATATATATGTTTATATGTGTGTGTGTGTGTGTGTGTATATATATGACAGCAGCACTCATAACAGTGACAAAACAATTACATTGACAATCATGTTACGTTATTTTCAAAATGTTTCCTTTTCTTTTTTATTACTTCTTTAACACACTACTTCTCCGCTGCGAAGCTTGGGTATTTTGCTAGTATATACATATGTGTGTGTATATGTGTATGTATATATATATATATATATATATATATATATATATATATATATATATATATATATATATGTAGACTCAAACCGATTATGACAGCAGCAATCCAAGCTGTGAGAAAACAGTAAAAAGGAGGTGTGTCAGACGTCGTGGTACATTTTGTGATGCAGCTTGACGAAAACAACTTTGTGACGCTGCCGCCAAATACACAAAACAATTACTTTGACAATCATGTTACGTTATTTTTAAAATGTTTCCTTTTCTTTTTCATAACTTCTTTAACACACTACTTCTCCGCTGCAAAGTGCGGGTATTTTGCTAGTAATCCAATAAAACACGTGGAGGTTAAAAATACTACAAAAAAATCCTTTTAAAACGAGGTTAAAATGTTCCTTAGGAAGCAGTCTTTAAAAACAACAAGCTCGGTGCTTCTTTTAACTGGTGACTCCTGCTTCTCCCTTTCCAGGCTTTGCAACAGGGGAGCCACTCTCTCTGCAGCTGCCCTTCTAACCACTATCGATCTGGAGTCGTCCCGATCCCTGGCTTCTGTTCCACTCCCTCCAGACCGCGACTTGGGAATTCTTCTCACGGCCAAGGCTCTCACGTGGATGACACCACATCCAAAATCCTGACTCCGGCTGCCATCCGCGGCCCCATGCGGAGTCACCCGTCTCCTTCTTTGGTCACTCCCGCTACCTGCTTGCTCAGCGGGAGCGACAACAACTACTATGCCCTAGGTGTCAGCCTAACACCCAGGACCTTGCAGCTGCCCGTGCGCGCTCGTTCGCTCGCTCACCCACATGCTCTTCGTGACTCTCTCTCTCTCGCATCGACCTGCTTCCCAATAACCTCCGTCTCCTTCTCTTTTCTTTTTTTGATCTCCATCCCAACCGACTCGTGCTTCTTTTAAACAGTGAGGGGCCATAGCAGCTGCAGCACATTCGCCACGGGAACAATCATGGATGTGGGCAGTTCCTTACCTGTGCACTCGGTGAGACACACCCACACAGCAGATTGCCCCGCGGCTTGCTACAACCACTACGCCCCTCACAAAACTGCGAGCGCGGTGATCATTTATTTAAATGGCCTTTGCTAAGCGAGCTGTGGACCCATAACACCACACACCTGCTCTTTATATTTTGTTTTTTTATTGATACAACAGACTCCCTGCGTGGAATTTGCATGTTCTCCCCGTGTCTGTGTGGGTTTCCTCCGGGCGCTCCGGTTTCCTCCTACAGTCCAAAGACATTCAGGTTAGGTGCATTGGCGATTCTAAATTGGCCCTAGTGTGTGCTTGGTGTGTGGGTGTGTTTGTGTGTGTCCTACGGTGGGTTGGCACCCTGCCCGGGATTGGTTCCTGCCTTGTGCCCAGTGTTGGCTAGGATTGGCTCCAGCAGACCCCTGTGACCCTGTGTTCGGATTCAGCAGGTTGGAAAATGGATGGATGGATGGATGAATGTGCTTTTTATACTTGTCATTAACTCAAAGCGGTTCAATGCTGTAAGTTGCCTTTGTACAATATCATACTTATAGTGCAATATTACTTTATTCCTCAAGGTTTAAATCCCTTTCACACTAAACAGTTATATGGTTGTAATGTCTATGTATGCCTTCTTTCTGTAGCACCTTGCATCTTATTGTATGTTGCTATATGTTGCAACAGGGTTCACTGAGATATGTTGTCTTCATCTCACTATGTACGTGTACACAGTTGCTGATAACAATAAAGTAAACTTGACCTTGATCTTGAATTGCAAGCTATATCAGAGTATCAACACACAGGTGATCATGGACACAAATTGCACTGTAGTAGCCAGCCTATTATCCTAAAGTTAGATGGACCAGGATGGGTGACTGACAGCAAAATGACACACAGGTACGCTGACCTCTTCAATCCATTAACTCCTGGAACATTCATGTTACAATTTATGAACCTGGAAGATTCAAGATGGCAGGAGGACACTGCAGGGGCAGTGTATAAATAAACCTGCACAGAAGATAAGAAAAACATGAATGCCTGGAAGACAATCAAAACAGTTCTGGAATAGCTTTGGCTAGTTTCAGTGACTGTTATTTTGCAAGATGTTTTGTAAAGTAATGGTCATAACAGCAGGAAAGTAATTCTTCTAGAAATATGGTTATCAATGATTCATTAGATATATATATAAACAAAAGACCAGTGTATGTTTGTGTGCGTGTGCGCGTGTGCATGTGTATGGAGCAGTCTGCTCTGCTCACGCACCACCACAGCCACTAAATGGCGTATGCATGCACTTTTAAATTTTTTGCCACTTGCATGTACCTCACTGCTCACTCTGAAAGAACTGTGTGCAGCAAATGCTGCCGCGCAACAACAACATCGTGCTAATGACTCAGATGAAGAGACACAACAATCGCAATGGCTCAACAACATGCAAGTGAAACACCTCAGCTGTGGAAGGCAGGGCTTGAAGTTTTCAGCAAAATCAATATCTAGCTGGAGGTATTTTCTTGTGACAAAGATGAATAGGACTCCTATGCCAGCAATATGGCTAAGATATAGTATTGCCAGTGTCTTCTTACGAAAGCCATGGGGCAGCAAGCACAAGGAGGGTCAACGCTCTCTGCACTGGGTAATTCTTAAGAGTTAGTTGACGCCTCTCCAAGTTCACAAATATAGTGAAACTGCTAGGGGTCTTCGGGTTGTTTTTTGTCCCAAAGACCACACACAGCTAGTTATTAAATAAACATGCCTCCTGAGCTTTACTTTAATTCAGTGTATGTATCTCCATCTTTTCATGTCAGTGCTTGTTACAGTTTTATTCTTGATGTTTTTTGCAAAGTGGAAGCTACATGCAGTTTAGCACAATACCTTATTATGTTTTACTTCTTCTTCTTTAAATATTACTATTATTATAATTATTATTATTACCATTGTAGCTATGTATAATGAGGTACAACGGTGGCTCTGAGGTGAGGAATCTGCGCTGGCAATCGGAAGGTGAGGGATCTGCGCTGGCAATCGGAAGGTTACCGGTTTGAATACCGTAAATGATTCCACGCCATTGGGCCCTTGATTTACCTGCATCCAGCTCTGTAAGCAGGTTCCCCAACTAGCAGGGAAAACTCGGGGTTGGTGACAGGCCTCCAGCCACTGTAAAAAACCTCACATTGTTCCATTCCATTCCAACTAATGAGGTACTAAGGTGTTACCTGTTGCACAACTGCACTCAGGTCCTAATTTGGGATCCTGAGGTGGTTCATTGTGTGGTGGGTGTGGCAATGTGCTGTATCAGTGCATGCTCCCATCCCCTCTGTCTCTCTGTAGTGAAGCCTTAGTGTTAGTATCAAAAAACTACAGAGTGTCATCATGATTTCCAAGGAAACGACAAAACAGCAGAGTTACTATCACTTTGCTGCTTGTGGTTAGATAAAATCTTTCTCAAACATGAACTCATACTCCTCGTTGGGAGTATAAGTAGGATACTTCATAATTAGTTTTTATCCTAATCACACTTTTAGTGCAATTTCTAGGAGTAATTCAATGATGCTTAATTAGTATGAGCAGTGTACTCTGACTTGGCATTCCTAGATTATATAAAATTGTTGTTTTAAGCTATACCTGTGTAGCTTTGACTCTACACTTGTGGTTGTTGTAATGCTGGAAAACAAATCCTCCAAAAGGCACAGATTTCTGGCAGACTATATCAGGTTTTCCTCCAAGATTTTCCTATATTTTGCTACATTCATTTTACTGGCATACCCTCACAAGGCTTTCAGGGCCTGCCACCACATGGGTTCATGGTGACAATGGAGTGTTTCTGCTAATATGTAGTCTTTTTGCTTATGGCAACATGATGTTTAGTCTGATGGACAATAAGCTCAATTTTGTGCTCACCAGAATATATAATCTTCTTCCAGCTGACTTCAGAGTCTCTCAGATGCCTTCAGACAAACTCTAGCTTAGATGCAATGTGTGTTTTTAAATAACAGTGCCTTTTTTTTTGTTTCTATACTCTCAAGTTGGGATTGATAGCACCTAGCATCAGTTGCCGTATGCACAGTCTTTCCAATCTGATCAAATGTAGCTTGTCACTCCTTCAGAGTTATCATAGGTTTCTTGGCAGATTCTCTCACTAGTCTTCTCCTTGCACGATCACTCACTTTTTGTGGAAGGCCTGCTCTAGTCAGTTTTATGTATGTGCCACACTTTTTCCCTTTACTTAATGACTGAGCTAACTGTACTACAGTTCAGTGATTTGGATATTTTCTTGTCTCCATTCCTGGACTTGCACTTTTCAATCACCTTTTTAAGAAGCTGCGTATAGTGTCCTTTTGTCTTCATTGTGTAGGTTAGACCACACTTATGACTCATCACAAGTTGACGCTTCCAGATGACTGGTGTGGGATTTGTTGTCTTTCATGTATGTAACACTGCTTGTATGTTCATATATGTCTTGTATAGTTTAGCAAATTTCTGTTGGTACATTGTTGGAGTGACAATGTGCATGCATTTTGAGCCAGTACTTAGTGAGGATCACTAATTCATACAAACTGAGGATGAAATTCTGCAACTTTGACTAATGTTGCCTATTGACACCAGTTAGCACTCACCACTATATTCATTCATTATTAATTACTTTACGTTTTTTACTACTGCTCCTCCAATCAGGCTTATATTACTGAGTTTTTCAAGGTAAGTGAAGTGTTTTAGTAGTGGGTTGCATGAAGATGAAGTGGTTAGTGTTGCTGGCTAATGGCTCATAGTTTGTTTCTCAGTCAAGCCCCTGTCTATGTGACATCTACTTGTACTCCTTGTATCTTTGTGGGTTTTTGCTATGAGATCTGGTATTCAATTGGCATCTCTAAAAAATGTTCTACAGTTACTGGTCTTATTAAACTGGAGGCAGATGGTGCACCTTTAATGAAACATTTTGTTAGTTTCCTTCCAGGCCTTTTGTGTTCTGCAAGCAGAAGTAACAAATGTTTTGTAGCTTTTTTGCTCTTCATCAGGTTTCAAAGCCAAAAAGGAAATGGGGAGCTTCTTTCCTTTCCTGTCCCTCAACACCACCTACTAGGCTTAACAGTATCTTCTCTTTCTGAGAAGGCTAAGGAATCTGTTTACCGGTAATAAGAGGTCAGTGGCAAAGTTCAATTTTTTTTTAAATAAATAATCAGGCCCAGAAGCATTCAGGCTCCGAATGGGTGCGGGTGTATGCATACCAGAGCCATTCCTAGGTTGATTGGGGTATTTGGTTGATTGCTCATTCATGTGCAAATGCGAAAAGGTCAATCATGTGCCTCATTCACACTTCAGAGTTGGTGGAGGATAGCACCTAAACCCAATCAAGGCTATACAGGGAGCCTGCATGGCAGAAAGGGGAGAACAAAAAGTAAAGAAAAGGAGAAGGAGAATAGAGCAGATCAGAAAAGGAGGAGTGAAAGAACAAAAGAGATTGGAGGTTAACAAAGAAGAGAGAGACAGGATGGTGAGGAGCCCATGTTGCGAGGAAAGGAGGCAGGTGGTTGAGAGTATGCCTCAAAGAAGCAGGCAGCAGGTTTGCGATTGAGACCAGCCTGGAGAAAGGGCGTACATTAGAGCAATGAAGGAGAGTAGGAGCAGCCCTGTCGTGCAAGGTCTCCATTATGAACACTGACGAGCTGGCTGAGGGACACGTGATTGCAGTTTGCCGGAAAGTCCTATGGATGCCAGTAGACTGGCAGTAGGGCCCTGAACCCAGGAGTTAATGAATGACTGCACCTGTCGCGATGGGATAAGCAGTAGAGACTCCAGATTTTAGAAAGAGGCATTGGAACTCATGTTTTTAAGGAAGACTCTGCCTGGGAGTTCAACCTTGGTTTTAGTGGATTATTAATTGAACATCTTAATCTACTATATACAGGTACATATATATATATATATATAAAACTAAGCCTAAAAGTGCAACAATTTTGTGCAACGATTTTATGTGACTTTTTATGTTACGTTTTTTGTCAGGCTTTAAATCAGGCTTATTTTAAAACCTATATATATATATATATATATGTTTGGTATCATTCTTTTCAGAATTTATCGAACTTTAATGTGATGTTAAATTTTCAGATTCTTTTTCCGTTTTTAAATTTAAACTAAAAAAGTATCAAGAACTCACATCCCGTGAGACGAGTGCCAAGAGATTTAACCATGCCGGGGCCGGAAATAAAAGACAAAGAGTAGGACAGCTGCTGTACAGGCTTTTAAATATTTGAAGCAGTGTGAGATGCAGATCACGCGACATGGTAGCAGCTGCAAGCCAGAAGCTGATTGAGCAAAGAGTAGTTAAAAAAAAACTGTATTTGTTTCCCATTGTATCGCTTTTTAAAAGGGGGTTTCAGAGGAATGACCGCGTCTCCTTGGGGTGCGTTCAGCCCCCCTCTTCACAGCACGAGAATCAGAGATGCGAAGTGGCTGGTGTGCAGCACAGGCCAGGGGGGTTCGGGAGTGAAGCACGGTTGGGTTAGGTGTTTAGGGGGAACATCCTAGTAGATTATTTATTTATTTAAGAACTTGCACTGGACTTTGAACACTTTTGTTTGTTTTTTAATAAAAGCACTGAACACTTTGCACTAACCTCTTGCTGATTGTGTGTGTCTTCATTTGCCTGGGTCATCTTAGTTTACAACTATTGACAGTTCAAGAGGCTCCCAGTGCGTGTGGTGCTGACCCGGATCATCACACTAACTGCTTTTGCATTAGAAGGTGGGAGGAACAAAGCTGAGTCACACAGCATTAGAAGTATTTGGTTATTCTTTATGAATTGCTTAATTCTTTCATTACATTTCATTATTTGTTAAAGACATGACTGGCTCACTAACCCTTTGGTTAGCTTTGCTGCTTCAAGACTCTAGGAGGCTGACATTGAATCCTGACCCAGTAATTGTCTGTGTGAAG